>NC_092428.1:33673498-33795998 GCF_036169615.1 Heliangelus exortis | reverse complement strand
AAAGAAAGGCACCATATTTATTTATGACAGGTTCAGTAATTCTACCTGGAACATTTTCTGTGCACTTCACTTTATGAAAGCATTATATACTGCTGGTATTTATGCAGACCAACTCCAGAAAGTAAACTAGTTACAGTGATGTACGTGGTAATCTACCATAAAATATGTATTTCTAATTTTAAGTAGAACTTTACATTAACCTGAGCACCAGATACTTTAAGATACATTACCTACACACCGAGACACATTTCATATTTTGTATGTGTTGCATAATGGCTGGCACTATAATCCAATAAAACACCTTCTCCTACACTGTTCTTTTTGGTACCTTTTTTTCCCCAATACTTCTTAATTTTTAAGTTTCCTGGCAGCGTGTTTAACAGTTAGGAAATTAAATGCAAAATAGAATTCTGTCCTAGTCAAAATTGCATTTTTTATTCAAACAGATGCTATCTCAATGAGAAAAAACAAATCAAAGTAAATCTAACTAACCTGTAGAAGCCACTAATCCATCCAATTCAGCCAAGTAACCATGGAATTAAAGAAAAACAAGGCTCTAGAAAAAAAATTACTCTGGAAAGTCTTCTACCAAAGCAGCAATCCCAATGCAGAAGCAAATACATCCTATCCTTCCCAACAGATTCATAGAGCTTTTCCCCCTGAGGAGCCTTGCCAGCCTCTTGGGCAGTTTGCTCCAGCCACCTCTCTAGATGGCAACAAGAATGCCATCTGAGGAGGTCCAAAGTTTTACTGAAAACCAAAGTGCCTTCCTCAGTGATGCAGAAACCTCCATGTACAAAAAGTGAACTGATCAAACCCTAATGTGGGTTGCTGCACCCTTCCCTGGTGCCACCCAAATGCTTGCAATAGAAAATTTAGAACAAAACAAGGGAAACCCAAGTCCTGCCATTTCCTAGATTCACTCTACCCTGTACCTGAGGCCCCAACACTGGAGTTTTTCCCCACATCTGATCCCAGAGCTCACCCACCTCCCTGAATTTTCCCAAGTCTCTGCTGGTGTGACTCCAAGTGCTTTAGCCAGTCCCTGAAGTATCCTCAGATTAAAATAATCAGGCCTTTTAAACCAGGCAGGACTCTAACTGTAGATCTCCTAGGCTGAGATCTTAGCCATTTTCTGCTGGTATTAATTGTGCTAACCATCTGCTCACTTCTGATTTTTTTTAATTGACAACAAACGCAAGGAGTCATTGAACACTTGAGGCTCATTTGCTAATAGCTCCCTGCTTCCCTCAAGTAGCAGACCAAACCCTTTATTTGGTCTTCCTCTCATTACTAATGTACTTACCAATCAATTTCTGTATCTCTCTTGCTAGTTCCACCTTTTTCGGTGCCTTACCTCTTTATTTTGTCCCAGCATACTGGGACTATTCCTTCTGGGCTCTCTCTTTTGCACCAAGCCCCCCTTGTTCTCTTTTCTTTCTTGTGTTTATAGTTGTTGAATGCCCAGGTTAGGTCATAGCCACACAGGTTTCACTCATCTTCCCCCTCTTCCCTACACCCAAACTTCCCTCCCCTTGGATTAGTGATGGATCTCAGTGGTTTTGTCTTGCACTTCCCTCCTGTGATTGCTCAGCCAGCCCTGCTATGTTATTAAACTCAGTTTTCTTGAAGGGTGGGTTTGTTTCTTAAGATTCCCACATTCAGTGCAGGTAGAATTGTATTGTTTCCCTGGAAATATTCTGGGCATATAGTACCTCCTCTTTCACATTAGTGGGATTACACTAAAATGAAGCAGAAATCATTTGCTATGATAAATCCTGAAAACTGCCATGTCAAGATGTGAAGATAAACTTTCTTTGTGTCCAGAAATAACAATCCTTGCCCCCCCCCCCCCCCCCCCCCCCCCCATATTTATATATATACATATAAATAAAAATACAACCCAGCCCTCAGAAGGATGACCAGAACATGAGGAGTCTGCACAGCCAGTACTTGGAGACCACCTCAAGTCTGAGGACTAAGGGAGAATCTGAATTATTTTCACCTCATTCTTTGCCACACCTAAGAATTATTCTGTGCCCCTCCATGGCTCCTGGGTAGGGAAGAAATTGCTCAGAAATACTGATGGCAGAACTGCCTGGTTGAAAATTCAATGAGATCCCCTCCTAAACAAATCCTCTTTACAAAAATAGAAGGATCTGTAATTTTTAGGCTTTTTTGTACCCTGGTTGTCTCATTGCCACCATTCTCATGTTCCACCAATAGCTTGAGCTCAGGATCTACAAATACTTCAGAGTCTGTATTTCAGACTAGACAACTAATATATCCCAATCTGTATGATAAACCTGACCTATACGTTAATCTATTTTATATAGCCTAGAAACCAGCAATTTGCTCCTTAAAGCAGATAGCCACAGTAAAATTTAACACTGTATTTCCAACTCTTACAACAAGTGAGAAGTTTTAGGATTGGTTTATTCTATGCAATGCAGTGACACTGAACCAATTCAACTGTCCTGATGCTCAAAACCTGTCTTTTTGGAGCCTCTCCTGAGACAAGAAAACATAGGACCTTTATAATAATTAAAAAAACCCAACTTTTTCTTACTTGCCACTGTAATATGCATGAGATTGGCAAAATGAGCAGGCCCGGAAAATGCAGCCATTGCTTTACCAACATGTGAAGGTGCCTGTGGAGTTTAAATCTGAAACCTCTCCTCCTGGCCCCCCCAAATGACAGAGCTACCTGGCAGCCACTGGGAAGCAGAGATCTCCCATACTGTGAGAAAATAAAAATAAAAATACCCAGCTATAGACACACGTTCACAGAGGAACTGTGAGATTTAATTCTTGGGCTTTCTCAAAACACAGAAAACCACAGCATCCTGGATATTTTACTGAATACACAGCCTCTATCTAACATACCAAGGAAGAGACTCTCAGTCTGTTGGATATATTACAGCTTCTTTTTTTTTGCCTTTTTTTTTTTTTTTTTTTTTTTTACAGTAATTTTTTCTGTGAATAACAACAGGGGTGTCTGGAGCAGCCGTGAAGCAGAGGCTCTGGGTTCTTGGCCTCTCTGTTTACAGTTATGCTGCCACTTCTCATGTTGCCTCTGTAGCTCATATGGGAATAGTCCAAAATGCACCAATACACATTTTTGTCTCCTCAGAACAGTGTTTTTCACACTATTATAGTTAAGAGTATGCCAGGGTTTACACTTAGATTTTATCTTTCAGTGGTGCATAATTATAAAAATTTAGTTCAGACTCAGCTGCCTTTACACAACTGCAGGCACAGAGAAGTTAAACATTTGGTTCATTGCTTTTCAAGTCCATAATTCTGCTCTATTTGTGCTTTGGGGTTACAGCAGCTCAGGATACAGAGCTTTCCAGTTCTTCATCTGTACACAACTGTCAGAAAACTGGAAAGAAAACCCTGTTTCCCATTCTCAGAACCTGAGTTTCCTGCTGGACCCAAACACTCTGCATTCCTCCCACCAACAAATATTTGAAAAAAAATGTTTATACTCTTTCTTTGCTGCCATCAGATTCCAATGTCACATCATTTTCCAGTGTTTATCCCTCTGAAGAACATGGGAAGCTCGAAATGACTTTTTTTTGTGTGTGTCCAACAATGCTAATCTAACATTTCAATTACTTCTGATCAGTCCAAGGGACTGAGGAACACAGGAGCAGAATTTAGACCAAGCTGCTTGCAAGAAAAGCAGCACATCCTTCAGATACCAGTAATTACAATTATCCCCAGCAGCCAATGCCTCTGAGAAACCCCAAATGCCCCTTCGCACACTGCCTCAAGCCAGCACTGGCTTTCTTTTTATAAAGATACCACAAAACCTTCTCTGATAAGGCTTGAACTTGGAGATCCTCTCCACTGCATTGGTTCTTACAAAGAGTCAAAGTTGGGCATGCACAGAAAAAAGTATTTTCTGATCATCTGAATGGGTGTTACTGCTAGTGCAGGAGTTTAGGGCCCTTTTGCATCTTCTGCTTCCTAAAGCAGACATTTTAATCAACACAAACTCCAAAGCTTGATTACAAGATGCCATCAATATTGCTGGATTTTCTATGAAATAAATGATGATCATAAACTTGAATAATCTCTGCCATTAAACCAGTTCTGGCCACAGATTTTTGGCTTATTAGCCATCAACAGATGTGGCTGTAAGATCTAATGGGCAGGAGGGTTGTGTTCCCTCAGGAAAGCCAAGCTTTAAATCAACATCTAGCTCAGGAGACTCAAAAGCTACAGGGATTCAGCCCCATCCTCAAGAATGCAGCCATCTGACATGAAGAACAAACCTTTTGTTTGGTATCAGTTCAGTATTTCAGCTATTTACCTAAACCCAGCACATCTGTGGGAGGAGATAAATCTCTGCCTAATCTCACACTATGGTCCTGTCTCGTGCAGCAGAGGAAACTCAAAAGCAAATTGGAGCAACCAAGTTTGTGTGAGTGAAACCTTCATTAACCATACAACAGTGGAACCAGCTGAAGGCAAATAGAGGCACTAGGCCTGTTAATGTTAAGATATTACTCTACAGAAAAGTGTAGGTCTCAGAATCAGTGTAAAAATCCAACATTTGGTACGCAGGGAGCACTACAGAAAACTGCTGAGGTCTCTGCCATGGTTGTGTGCTCTGGAGGGTGGAAGGTTCCTTGGTTGTTTCCCTCAGCCAAGGACAGCAGAAATCCATGCTGAATACCTAGTGAACAACCTCATACTGAAGGATAATGCCTCTAGTTATTTTCAGTCAATAAAAGAAAAAATACCCAGGCCTGTCTGACAAAGGAGAACTCGAAGTATTGGAGGATTTTGAAATGTTAAGACAGAAAGCTTCTTATTTCATTCAATTTGAGAGGTGAAGAGAAAACTGTGTCACAGTTTGGAGGCAAGAATAAAAATTCCATGAAACAGTCTCATGAGACAACTGATAGCACTCATCCATAGTTGGTGACACTGACTCTTTCATGAAAAAGGCAATTTTGCTTCCCAGAAAAATATTCTGGCACTGGGGATTCAAGAGGACAAGGCTCTCACGGCGATTTCTGACTTTCTAACCCATATTAATATCTACAGTTATCAAATCCAGAACTTTAAACTGTGACTTTGTCACAAAGAGGATTCTGAAAAATAAGAAAAGCTCTCTCTTTTGTCATGTATTCACAGCTAAAGAAAACCCACCCCTTTAGCCAATTCTTTCCCTACTAAATCTGCTACTTTAATGCAGTTCAGCAGAGAAGCCATACCAGGAATGGCTGTGTTACACACCTCAAACCTACACTAGCATTTGAAGATACTCTGAATATCACTTAATAGAACATTTGCTTTTACAGAAATAGTAACCACCTAAACAAAAAAAACTAATTCTGCAGGAGTGGGACAAAAGCTATATCCCATTTTTTACTTTCTAAAAGACTATCTAAATACCTCCTTTTGGGCACATTTTTGTTCATTTCATCAAGTATTGTCTTTGACATATATATTTTTTTTTATATATACACATATACACACACACACACACACACAGAATTGACCTTGTGCATGAGACCTGGAACACCTGAAATCCCATCTCCTCCTTTTAAAAAGCAAGCAGTAAGTTGCACTGTAATTACTTCAACTCATGTCCCAGACAAACAAGTCAGAGCAGAACATATGGGAGATGACTTGGAAAGGAACAGTTTGATTCTAAGAAAACTCACTATACAAAGCAAAAATCTGTCTTGGACAAGTTGTCTGAAAAGTAAATTTCTCTCTTCCAAAGAAAGGAGAAATGTCATCAAGCCTTGGAAACCAGCACTGTCTAAGATGTAGTACTTACTGGGTTTGTATGTTAGAGGGAGGAGATGGAAACAATTACAGAAAATATGGGATAAACATTTCTAGAAAGAAAGGAACATGACTGGCAAATGCAAACATTTAGTGTGGATTGAATTCATTCTGTATTGCAGCTTTTCACACTTCTGAGGAAATTAATTCTTGGAACTACAAGATGCTGGCTTGTTACCAGCACCTCCTTGCTGTCATCTGCTTGAGCATCAGCTTCAAAATTGCATATTTGTTTTGGAAGAATTACCCATTTCTAGTGTCTTTTGAACAGCAAAGACAGACAGCTAAAATATTTACATTAAAGACTTGACACCAGTAGAAGAACTGCTAATTGCTTGCATGTAAAAAGAGTTTCCCTAAAAGAATAAATGGTGGTTGAGATTTTGGAAATCATTCAAGCTTTTGTATAAAGAAATGGCTGTGCTTCCGAAACAAGCTACTATCCACTCATTGCCAATGAATTACTCTGAATTAGGTATTACAGAAAATATTTGACTTTACAAACCAACTTTGGAGTGAGCATATGGTTCAGGTCACTTGCAGTAAGTGACTGGGTTTGTGAAGTGCAGACAAACATTTTTCTTAATTGTAATTGATCCCTAAACAGGAACACAGACTGATGATCCTAAAGGCCAAAATTTTAAACAAATACTCAAGCAGAACCCACAAAGCAAATGTTTTAGTAGACAAAAAGCCCATATACAGTCACTTGTGTCAAGTAAGTGTCCCGAGACAAATTGCCTTCAATAAATACAATAAAAATACAATTACATTCCTCTCTCTACCAAACTTAACCAAACATGGCAGAGAAATGGTTAACACAGCATCCTATTTATCCTGTTAGGTGCACTTACTACCATGCAGAAATGTGAATGAAGCTGTTGGTGTTGGGACTCAGGCTGACATTTCCTCCTCACTCACAGCCCATCAGGGCAGGGCTGCTCCCCTCCAAGCACTTTGATTTGCTCCCAACATCATCCCTGGCGTTCTGCTGGGGTTCAAGAAGTTGTCATCTGCACGGTAACATTTTGCCTGCCTGGCAAGAGGAATGATTTCTATTTGCATGGTAATGAGACATTTTATTTGACAAGGTGTTGAAGGAAAAGATGCAATAATTTTAACAGTTGGGTGTTACACTTTAATACCCGTTCAGTGAATCTGGGCAAAAAAACTGCTTTGGAATCCAACTTTATGCGCCTAGACCACAGAGCAGGAAAAGGGACCCAATGCCACTGAAAAAACAATCAGACCCACCTGTATTTGTGGAAATATTACACTGCACAGTACAAAGCAAAAAACCTGTGTTGTTTTACTCTAGAACTGCCTCCTGGGAAGGAAGACCCCAAAGACAGCCAGGCTGGCAGCAGCATGGAGACAGACGTGGTGAGATTTCCATCTTGCTTAACCCCCAACCAAAATGAACCTGAACTCTCCCTCAGCTCTAACCAAGAAACCTGATGAAATCCAGTTAACCTGAAGTTTGCTATATCATCTCTCTTATTTGCCCAACAAAAAGAAAAACAAACTTTGCTTTTACTTCAGGAAAGCTGGTACTCATAGTGAATCATCCTGAGCACTGAATGTGTGACACTATCTTTGACCTCAGATGTGTAGTTGACTGGTGAGATAGGCATCTGGCCAGATGATAACCAGAGAGCTCATTTCCTCTTCAAGGAAGCACAGAGAAACATAACCAAGGCCAGTGCAGCAGAGGTGTTCACACAGGTCAGAAAAATAAAAATCACATGGCTCTACCAAACCAGGGGAACCAGGGCAGTGTCTTGAAATATTTTTAGACTGCAATTCTAAAATTCCAGGTAAAATTAGGTAAGGAGCTAACCTGCCAGTGTTTCACTGACATCCCTCAATTAATGGTACCATTTTTTTCCTGGGCCTTCAGACCTCCAGCACAGCACCAAGAAACCTGAAGCCCTTGTTAGGTGGCAGGCACGAGACCATCCCTGTTCCCATCCACACTCCAGAAAGGCTGAGCTGGGGAAAAGCATCCTGCACACCAGGGCAAGCACAGCCAGCAGCCAGCAGTGCTTTAAGACCTTTAAAAAGGTAGTTTTGCCTATTTTCTAACTGCTGGCAACCTTCTAAAGAAAAACTTGGATCAACGGCAGCATAGATTACAATAAAAATTGAGCTGAAGGTAAAGATGAAATAAGCAGCACCACTGCATTTTGGGTGAGGGCAGCCTGGGCAGCCCAGCCTGGTGCTGGGAAGTTCTGCAAAGAGCAACACTGCTATTTCATGATTTCTTTTTGGGACACCTAACTTCACCTAAACGATTCAAAACATAATTCAGCAAGAAGTTCCTAGCAGCTCCTGAGCAGCCTCCTCTAGCACTGAGTCCCATCAGAAGCTGCAGCCTGTCAGGCTTTCTGCTGCAGAGCTGCTATTTCCCTGGGCAGCTGGGGAGCTCCTACAACCTGCTGCTGTCCACACTGATTCTGTTTGCTCTTCTTGTTAGAGCAGGGGCTGAGCTGCTGCCAGAACACCTGCATTTCTTATAACTTACAGCTTAACTCCTGACACAGAGGCTAAATCCAGCACTGCCAACCACCTTGCAATGTGTATCAAAAAGCAGCAGGTGTTGCATTACTTTTCCCACATGCCACCTCTCTGCAGCCAAGAAGCTTCTTACTTGTGCTAAGGAAATTTCAGGTTTTGCCTGCACGTCCTTGGATAAGCTCTGCAAGTGTTTTTCAGCTCTGCACATCCAACCCCCAAGCCCCCCTTTGCTTAGATGGAGGTTATAGGGCCACTTCAGGCCAAAAAAACCAGAGGCATGATACCTGCTTACAAAACCATATATCTACTTCATGTTTGGCAGCTTTTGCTCCTCTGCTGGAGAATTCACAGGATAGTATTCTGTTTTCAAAGCTAATATTTAAGTGAAATCACTACAGCAGCTGTGCTTTTGCCCCTTCAGCTCTGTGTAGAAGACATCAAGTTCTTCAGCATAGGTGAAGCCATACTTAACACTGATCTTCTACTAAGTTTGGATGCAGAGGACAACCAAACATTTTGGAGAGCATCAGACCAGATGTGTATTCCCCTCACCTGGTGTCCCTCTTTCCAGCTGTCACTGCCCAACACTTCAGGACAAAACCAGCTCAGTGACAGATGACTGAGTTACAGCCTCTCATACCCCATCCCAAAGCCCCTTCCACCCTCAGCAGCACAGTGGGTGCTTTGTTCTCCAGCCTTTACCTAACTGCACACATCATCACCTCCAGAAGCATCTTAACTCTGCCAAAAATTTTGCCAGTTATGAAATTGTCTTACTAAGTCTCCTTTTGCCCTTTTCACCATCAAAATCTTCTATTGGCAGAGTGACTAAAGGTCCCGACAGCCCTTTGCAGGGGGAGGAGGACACTGTACCAACTGATGAGAAAATCAGGAAAACTTAACAAACTAGAGCACCCCTCTGGAGCCCATCTTTTCCCCTATCACAAGCAGTGTTATTTTGATTCATCTGTTGCAGCTGAAGCAAACACCAAAAGCAATTTGTGTAATAATGCGAGGGGAAGTTAAACAAGAGTAAGCAAACTGCAGGAAATTCATCACCAGAGAACACAATATCAAACAAGCACCTCCCAAGGAACAAAAGCAAGAGGTGATGAAGACAACAATGAAACAGCAAGAAGGCATCCAATGTATACAAGAGGGAAAGCAGAGCGAGGGCAAGGAGCCAGACACATTACACACGACATAAGTAAATAAATCAAAGGAAGTGAGATTAAAACCTGAATTAACTGGAGGAGGGGGAGAGCTATAGCACCTGCAGAGAGGTGTCCGCCCCATGGAGATTAATATCAGAGTCTATGAAAAGGCTGATTTGTGGAGGCTGAGCAGGGGAAGTAAGGAAAAGATTCACAGGTTAAAAATCAGAGCTAAACAGAAAAGCAGCATTGCTGTTCCCTGGTTTCTAAACTGCAGCACTCCTCTGAAAACACAGCAGGATTGACCAAAGAAGCTCATACTAATTTGGATTTATATCACAGTAAAACTGTATTTGAGTTTTCTCTTAAACTGTGGTTAAATAAGGCAAACTAGAAACTGAACAGTTGACAAATTAGCTTTTCACCCATACATGTTTTACCAAGTTTTAATTCTTTCCTATCACATTCCAGCTCATGACCAGCCAGAGTTTTACTTTTCAAACCTTTATGAAGACTTACTAACTAAAACCCAAACCAGTCTAACTTTAATTTCACTGGACTGTGTTATTTTATTTTTAAATTCCTCACCCAGGAACTTGAAGCTTCAGACAAACATCAGCTGTTCCTTGGCTGGGTGAGGACTTTGAGCTCTATCAATATCACAAAGCCTCCAACTGCAAATCAAATCCAAGTGCCACAGTCTCATTCCAAACAGAAACAGGAGGAGCATGAAAAAAAAAAATTGTGAAATAGAATTTTAAAAATATTTAGGGCAAGTTGTGGTATTTTTCTGTTGACCAGTTCTGCCAGTTGATGCTCTGGTGGAAGGGCTGGTGCAGGCTGAGCTGATCAGAAGTTGGTGCAAGACACTGCAAGACATGGATGAAAGTGGGGGTGTTGTGTTGATGTGATTTGGAAGTTTTGGACTTCTCACAATTTACCTACAGCTGTGGCCATAAAACTCAAGTGAGCACTGGGATCCTGGAGCATGGAAAACCTCTGCAATTGCTGTGCTTTGGAGCAGAGCTAAGGCCAAGTGTGTTATGATGGGACCTTACATTGGCAAGATCACATCATCATCAAGGCAGCTATTATGGGGGTGGATAAAACTGCTGACTTTTAGTAATTTTGTATGAAACAAATTCCTTGCCACTAAAGTAATAGTAAAAACAGTCCCAGAGAATAATTGTATGGAAAAATATAAAAACTGCCAATCCTCCTCTCCCTCAGGTTTTCCAACCACCTGCTGGCAAACTCCATTATAAAGGTTTTTCTTTTTTAAATATAAAAGCCCCGTGAGAAATAAATTAAATAAAAGCAAAGTATCCTCAACATTTTCTAGAGCATTTATTAAGGGATTTTCACTTTAAAAGTGGCTCACATGTTTCTGCAACCCATTTGTCCTCTCTGTGTGTACGAGGGAGCAGGGCGAGTGCACAAAGCAGCAAATAAGGCACTGGAAGTTTCAATTTTAGATATGCAGGACCACAAAATTAATGAGTGTCTTCGGAGTAATAATTTGTAGACTTCACAGAGAACCAGGGAAGATTATAAATGCTGTTGACCTAGAAGAAGTAATAGAGGATTCAGTATTCAGTACTGAAAAACAATTTATAAGTGAATAAAGTCTAGCATGTAATCTGACTGCTTCTGTTGACAGATGGCAGAGAAGTGTCTTCTCCATTCTCTCTCATTAAAATAATTATGGCAATGTATGTTAGCCTCTCTTCAAGCCTGGCATTTTCACAGCATATACAGGGGCATCATCATTGTAGGAATAAGGTTAAATAATAATGGAAACACATTTCTGGCATGCAAAGGGCATTTGATATTCAACTTACCTGCTTCCAGAAATAACAGCAGGGAGAAATTTGTTACCTCGGAGTAAATGAAATGATTCAACTTATTTTAACAGGAGGTTAATTAGAGCTCTCTGCTAACTTGAGAAACACTTCCCAAAACCAGGTCAAGGCACGGGTTGGCTGATGAGCCTCTGCCCAACCCAACTCCTGCAGAACCCAGCTCCTCTCTCCTTTTTACATTCACTGCCAATTGCTCCCTGTAAAACTGCAAATCAGATGCAGTCCAGTGTGAAACTTCTTCCACAGCTGTCAAATAATAAAGTCTACGGAACTACGGAGAAAAAAAAAATTAGGTTACTAGAAGCCATGTGAAAAAAAAAAAACAAACCCAAACCCACCACATTCAAGTGTATTTCTTGCATGGCCAAGGGATTTGTGTCTGCTGCTCCTGCAAACACTGAGGAGGCTGGGGGTACACGGGGAGGCATAAAGCCTCAGCCTAGTTATCCTCTGGGCTGCTAATTACCCCAAAGAGTAGTTAGCAGCAGAAGTTAATTACTGCCACGTGACAGGGCTTGGGTACCACAAGTCAATGTCCCCACGTAAGGTGTGACATTAACATGGTGTGATGTCATGGCCCAGCAAAAATTATCTGGTGTCAGCACTGTGCTCTGCTCTGCTCCTCACTGCTGTTCTCCCCAATATGATTCACTTTCATTATTTATGAGACTTGTCTCACTAACCCTCAGCAACGGTTCCAAATAATGATAGGAATCTGTCAGTGTAGGATTGTATTTCTCAAAACAATAACCACAGTTCCTGGAAATGTCAATATGTCAATTGAGGGTAACACATCTCTCAATAAACCAATATTTTGTAAAAACAAAACAAAATCTTAAAAAAAAAAAAAAAATAATATCGTGCGCAGAAAAGGGAAATTTGAGCTCTTCTCTTACAATGCCAGGGCAGAAAAATTCATCCCTCCTGCCAGGTGGTGGAGACAGAAAAGCACACACTTTCGTTTCCCCCAATTACAAATTGTGAAGCATTCAATATTTGAGTACTTAATAATCACAGAATGCCACGTGAAAGGCAGTGGCAAAGGTCAGAGAGCTTAAACTGCAGCAGAAATCAGACTGACAGTCAAGGTACACAAGAACCAATAGGATGAATATTTTTGAAAATTTCCTGGGAAAAAAAAAAAAAAAAAGGAAGGTTGGAATTGGTGTTATCACAAATGGCCACTGAAGTTGCATGGAAACTGTTTCCTGCCATCTATTCCTGCAGAATTGCAGTATCTTTCTTCTGACAGTGATGGTTGCATGAGTCTCCTTCCTCTCCTTTTGCATAAAACTTATCAAAAAATTGTGCTACGGATCATAAAGTCCTGAAGAGTTCCAGCCTGATCCTAATGGCTTAGATATTTAAGAGCAACTCAGAGGAATTTCTGCACCACTTCTGACACCAGAACTGCACCCATCTGCATTTTACCCCAAGCCACCAAGAATACCAAACCCAGCACTCAAGAGCTTTCTCTGGACACACCAGCAGCACTAACCTACAGACAGAAAAAAACTGAAGCTGTTTCAGGTGATTCTTCATTTATCAGAAAATTTAGAGACCATCTGCCATTTCCAAAATTCTAATACCAGAAGTGCAAACCCAAATTATCCAAGGAAGCAGAAGCAAGTTCTGAAAAACAAAAGGTCTACAGAAAAATGTATTGATTTGTGAGAGGAACTTTCAATTAAAAAGCAAAACTGTTCTAACACACAATACAAAGAGTATTAAAAGCACTAAAATTTCTGTTGTCCATTGTCACACATCTGCGTGCTGGGAGTAGGGAAAATACAGTCTGTTTTGAAGAATATAAATATATTGGGACAGCAATAAATCCTTGCCCATGACACAAACTACAAATAACTACACAGACCTGCCTAACAAATCATCTTTAATTTAATCTTTCCAAACCCAAAGACCATCAGGTCTGGCTAATACAGTACATCTTTTTCCACTGCTTGCATGGCACTTCCGACTGCAGTGATCCATTTATTTCTGACTTTTCTGGAGAATTCCAATTCTATAATTTACAGAGGGATTCTATTAAACCTCTTGAAAAGAAAATGAAATAAACACAGCATCCCCACCTGACACTATATGTAGCACTCCATGTTAACAAACAGTAGGTAAAAGTAGTAATTAAACAGCTTTTAGCTTTCAGAATGCATCATCTCCAAGCATCAAGGAGCATCATCAAATAAAAAGGAGTTTGGAATGACAGCAGGAAACTGCAAGGGCCCATTTGCAGGGAATGGTGGAGGAGCAACACAGATCCAGCAGAGCCTCTCAAAGGTTCCAGCAGAAATCTTTACTCTTGGGAAGACCAAAGACTGGGAAAAGAGGAGCTGAGCTGCTACCAGCCTCTGATCAGCAGGTAAGAGTAATCATTGGGTGATTTCTCAGCAATCTTTACCATGTAGTCATGACAGCCATCAGCATTAAGGATCTCCACCAGAGGTGGCAAAAAGTGACAAAGGATGTAAGTACCAGAAGGCTACAGAGCTGGAGAAATTAAGGGCTACAAACAGCCAGCAGTGGATGAGATGATCGGAGATACAAAACAAGCAGAAAAGCCAAGGCATTAAGAGGAACATGGACTGACTGACTGACTGACTGACAGCCACAAGTGGCAGAAGGCCCAAAAGCTGCCAGTGCTGCTCCTGTCATGAACAGGAACAAAGCAGATGATTTCCATGAAGAATGGGATGATGAGTTTCTCCTCCAAGGGACACTCCTGACTCAACTGATTCAGAGACTCCTGACTCACGGCTTGTCCTCAAAGTAAATGCTAGAAAACTAAAGAAAATAACATTTCCCCAAATATTTGACGAAACTCCAGAAGATATCTATGCTCTTGAGTTCCTTTATTTAAGCAGCAGTAAGAAAATACTGGCTCAGAAACCAATTAAAACTTGGGGTTTGCTGACTGTGTTTAGTGATGAGGACTCTGGGCTCAGTCTGTCCCTGTTCCTGCAACCACAGCTTCCAGCTACCTCTCCAGCTTTTGTTTTTCTCAATCTCCATTTTATTTTCTCTCCCCTTTTTTAGGTTTCTGTTCCCTATCTGCTTGTCCACTTTGTATACTCCTCCACATCACAATTTTGGTTATTACTTTTGTAGGGGTACCTCACAAAGTTACCATCACTATAGATCATGGTGCATCCTGATCATCCTGCTGCTTCCTCCAGTTAGAAGCAGTTCTCCAACTCCCTCCAAAACCCACTTTTTCCCTAAGAATGTCTCATCCTTGATACTGTTGAGTCTGGATGAACAGGACTCCATCACATTTCCAGTACTAGAGAGGTCCCACTTACTTTCCTACTTCCACTGCTAAAATTCTGATTTGTATTTTGCTCATTCACATGTCTCCAACAGCATCACCAAAACCACAGCCCTTCACCCCACTCTAACCATCTGATCACCCACAAATAGGTCTCCATTGCTGCTTCTAACACCCACGAGATCCTCCATCTCACTTATTCAATACACTTCTCCCAATTGTTGTATTTTGCTCATTTTCTCCACCTCATCCTCCCCTTCATGACCAACCCAAGACCCCCAACAGCCAACTACACACTTCCTCCTTCTTGCATTTTCCTGAAGGAGTCACTTCTGCACTAAGAACACCCAGGCTTTGACTTATTTTGGTGTAAAGCTGACCCCATGCTTTCAGCTGCCCAGCCATGGGGGGCTGTGGAAAGCATCTTCTCTGGGATCCCACCACAGGAGTCAGCAGATGGACATCAGGCTTGGAATGGAGTAAGAAGCAGACAGACAGAAGTCCCCCTTTGAGCCACAACACTAGTTCTGTTCTCACTTTTTTTTTTTTTTTTTAAACCCATTTCCAAAATGTTCCTATCTCTGCAGCCAGCATAATCTGCAGACCCTTCTGATGCTCTTTTAAATACACTGGGGCACAAACCCACACACACATATTTTATACAAATCACAAACCACTTAGCATGGGTAGCAGCTATGACATCTTTCAGCTACACAGCGGGTTAAAGACAGACAAACTGTTTAGTGTGGAATTCCAACAGGTTTTGTACATCATTCTGCTTCACTGAAGCTGAAGTTTCACCACCCCTACTAACCCATTTACAGAACAACCACATTTTGGTGTCAGCAAAATGCAGTGGGCAGGAGACTGAACCAAATTTGCCATTTGCTACTAAAATTGCATCAACACGAGTTCAGCAGTGACTGGAGCTGTTTCTCATCTGAAGAACAGAGCCTGAATCCCCCCCTGCACACACAACACTGCTTTCCCCAGCCCTGGGCTGGCACACCTATCAATCCCCAGCAAACTTATCATAAAGCAATCATAGCTTAATTAAAGGCAGAGAGAGGTCAATATGTTCGTATGCAAGATGATTCAGTATGATGTCACTTGGGTGCAATCAATTAAAATGCACGGGGTATTTTTTTTAAATGTGAAAACCTGAGTGGGGAGCCTGTTGTCTACCCAAAGGTTTTGCTGTGCTTTAAAAGCTTCATTTAAATATCTTTTTTCCTTATTTATATGCACAAAAGTAATAGTTATATAAGATATTCATAGGTGATTTAGATGATTGATACCAATTTCTCTTCATAATATGACTAGCAAATAAAAACCACAGCGGTTCTAATATAAAAAAACAACATGTGACAAGGTTTCCTAAAACATTTCTATTTTGGACCTCACAAGCTAAATTGCTTTTGCTGGCCCTTTCCACCTCTCAGCATGGTTGACAGACAAATTGATCGAAACATCGGAAAATAATATGCTTGCAAAATTTCTCTGGGTGAGTTTTCAGTCTTTTGAATTTTTCATACCAGAACAAAATGAAAGATTGCCTCCTTGATTTTTCCTCCATTATGCGTCCCCATCTTATGTACTACAGGAACATACAATACTTCAAATAGCAGCAATACATTGTAAACAAAATGTATAACATTTTTCATAGAACACCCAAGCCGTGGGAAGTTAAAAGACTGGGTAGCAGGCATCTTTGCCCTGCAGATTATGTTGTTCAATTATAATGAATTCATACATTTGAAGTTGCCTTAGGGCCTCTCATTAGACTTAGGGGTGTTTATTACAGGAAATATTGCTTGTATCATTTAAGAAGCAAGAAGGCTAGATGATTTGATTAGAAATGTTGACAGTTGAGGTGTGTAAAAAATATGTCATTCACCCACATTTTCCCCCACTTTAATATTAGGATCCTTCATTTTTTATGAATTCTTTAACCCGTTCCTCCCTTCCCCGGAGCCCAGGGCTGCTGCAGCACACTCTGCTTCTCCCAGGACCACCAATTTTTCACCAGGAGCTTCTATTCTGACACCAGCACACGCTTTTCACCTCCCACCTGGAGGAAACCACAAGGGCAGCATCTCCCTCCATCCCCATTCCCATTCCCATCCCCATCCCTCCAGCAGACACAGTGTGGGCACAGCCCAGCATCTCCTGGGGAACCACCCTGCCTCATGGCACAGAAAAGGCAAAACCTCAAACCTTTACATTCCCCACTCATGAAATTTAACTGAATTATTTTCCTCAGTATCGCAGAGGAAAGCCTGGTAAGGAGTTCATCAGCTCTTGTCCCAGACCAAACAGTTCTTGAGAGGTTACCTTGCATTAAAGCAGTCAGCAGTGCTGACTTCAAGGGGCTGATCAAAAAGCTATGGGGAAAAAATAAATGAAAATAAATACAATATTAAATAAATAAATATATAAAAATAAATAAAAATGTTTGCTAACTTCTTATTACATTCGCCATAAAACAAGTTTAAAATTTCAATACTCTGGAAGGGTAACACAGAGCACTTTTAATTCCTATACTACCCATGCTACCTCTACGTATGCTTTGGGTGACCTGCAATTCACAGGAAAAGTCACTTTTGCACAAGATCTTCTGACACCACCAGGATGAGTACTGACATCCTCAAACTTGCCATTAGTCACCAGCAACCACTTTTACAACAGCTTGAATCCAGCATGGTTATTGCTATGGTGTCCATGTGCTATCAGACCAGTATGGCCCTGAAAACAAGGACCAAGATCCTTACAGTTGGCATATAAAATAATGCAGCAAAAAGCACTGTAATTATGAAGAGTGGTAACACAGTTTCTGGGTCTGTTTATTGTATGTAGGTTTCTGAGCTTGGATTTGGCTTTCACTGTCCCCACTATGTTCAGCCAGAGAAATTTAAATAAAACCCAGCTTTCAGAAATTTAAATCACATAAAATGTGTATTTGAGGTGCTAACAAAGCTCCCACAGACCTTTCAGACTTCACATTTGATCACAGCACCATTTAAAAAGGAATAGAGAAAAAAGCCAATAAAGTTACCATGAGAAATGCAGTGTATTTTCAGATTGGAGAAGTTTTCTCTGTAAAGGCAGACAGGTATTTAAATTGGGCCCAAGCAGCTGCCTAATTGGGACCTTCTTGTTAAGACAGTTAAAGAAATATCAGTGGTGCTGAAATTAATTAGGCTAAAATATGTGATGTATAATAATGCTCTTGGAAAAATTTCTAAGATGAGCAGTAACTGCTTTTCTCCTCCAGTGACCTGGCATTTACCATTCCATTCTGTCTGCAAAATACCATTGAATGTTGGTAGTTTGCAGCCAAGTTTTATTTTCCTACCACAAGGCAACAGAAACCATCCTCAAAGCCTCATTTCAGTGGGACATTTGCTTCTTTCCTGTTCAGTTTCTTGGGTGCCCTGTCTATACACAAATTAACTGCTTCAATTGAATAGATGTATATATTTTAAAACAGATGTTTACATTTTTATTGCTTTTACACCCCCAGCATCTCTCAAATTAAATTTAATCATGCCTCTACATGCGTGAGAAAAAAAACTTCTATTTTTGATACTTGTTTTATATTCAGTAACAGGCTCAGGACTGTGATTCCAAAGGGCAGATGAGAAGTGTTTAGCACTCACACCCTCTGCAGCATTCCTCTCTCTCCTGGAGGTCCTAATGAGCTCCAGATAGGGCACAATTTCCCTGCAGGAACACTCCTGGCAGCACTGCATCCCTCTGAAAACAACAAGCACCAGAGCTACCCCCCCACAGGAGACAATCTGCTGTTAAGCTACACCTCGACCAGCAGCATATGGCAGTCCTGGCTCAGTTCAAACCCTCCATAGCATTTTACACCAATTCTCTTCCTCAAAACACAGCTAACAGCAGCACACTCAGCTCATCACATACAATCCAACTCTACAGAGCAGCAGCAGCCAGGTTTGGAGACACCACAATTCCCATGCAGCATCAGCAAGACCTCAGCTGGGCATTTAGCACACCCCAGCCTTGTGCAGCCCTTCAGGAGCTGCTAATCTGCATTGAAAGATCCTTACAGCTCTTAAAATACTTAACTCAATACTTCAGGGTGCTTAAACGGCAAGCTGCCTTCTATCTTCAAATATCTACAGAACTAACAGTAGCACTCTTAAGTTAGGAGTGACAAATACTAGAAAACCTCCACAATTTGGCTTCCATATCTCTGAATTGGTATTTCAGTGACAGATGTTTGTTGCGGCAAAAACCTCTGTCAGAACAAAATTAGGTGATCTATCATTTTAAGATATGGTCTTCATATACTGTTTACTCGAAGATATCACTTGCCTCAAGCCAATTTTGACCAAGAACATTTTGTGATATGGAAGTGATTTGTATATCATCATTTTTGTGATAAATGTAGCTCTTGAACACAAAATAACCTACTATTCCACAGTATTACAGTTAAAACTCCTTCACCAGTAAATCTGTACTACTGCTTTTATTACTACAAAGATACTGTATCTAGACTTCAATGCATTTCCCATTTTTATTCACTGAATAAGGCTGCCTGGCTTCTTGGCTTTACATCAGGGACCTTGGCCCTCTCCCCTGCTTCATCCTGGAGATGCTCCTCGGGTTTTGGGGGGCACAGGAGGAACTCAGAATCCACCCCCCCAACAGAGACCTTTGCATTTGGTTTTGGCAAACAGGGCAAAGGAGACAGCAATGCAAAATATCTCCCAGATCCAGAGTGCTGAGGGGCAGGGGCTGCTCCAGCTGTTCATGTGGCATCCAAAATGAAGCATTCGGCTCCACCACCACTGCTTTAGAGGCACCAGCCCTCCTCCAAGAGTCTAAAGCCTTCTGCCTCATGGATATTTGGAATAAACCAGCAGCCTCCAGCTCACCCCCTGCAGTGGCAGCAGGGCAGGGGATGTGTTAACATGAGCCAACCACAACGGGCTGAGAGGCACCATAAAGCACAGAAGGTGGACAAATCACAGCTGTAGGTGGATGAGACAGAACAAGAACATCCCGAGGGGCTGAGTAAACAAAGGGAAGCATCTATCACTTGGTCTGGGCAAAGCACCTTAAACCTGAGGAGTTTCCACCACCTATGCAGAACCTGACACCTTTTCAGAGACCCCTGGTTATCAGGAACACCTGCAAAGTAGAAAATCAGAAGGGGTCCATGTATTATAATAAAAGCCACTGAATAAGCACAATTTGGTAATGAGCTCCAGCCACTGCTAGCCTTGGGTTAATCTAAAACACAGTCCTAGCAATGAGGGGCTCCAGCTTTGCAGCCTTCCCAAAGCAAGAGCTGACCTGACACTGATGGCACCATCGGGAAGCCAGAGAGCAGCACCACAGTGCACAGACACAGATCCCTCACCCATCAAGTCCCTGGCTCTGCTGTCAGCATTGTCAGGGCTTGCAGCAGGAGGAAACTCAAGTCCAGAGGTGACCTGACTCCCCGCCTGCTCCATCACAGGATATGGAGGCTACACCAAAGGTTTTTCTCTGTTCCAACTTAAAAAGCCCTTTTTATCAGAGAAGTGGTGCAGAGGTGTTGCCATGGTGTTAGTCCATTTGCATCCTGACTGACCAACACCAGGAGGAATTCCTCACCAGTGCATGGGGGCCACGGTGTAACACAGCCCCAGCTCAGCTCTGTTACCCCATGTGTTTGCCCTGGCTGCCCACACGTTTGGAAGGACCCTCAGCAACCCACCTGCTCTGCTTTGTCCATCAGCTTCCCCATCAGGGTAACCCAGCACCAAGATCTGCTGGGTACTATTTTAGGAATAAAAACGGCTTTAAGGGGAGAGATGATTTTTAACCTCGTTACAGTGGCAGGAGAACAGACTGGGAAGCAAAAAAAGTCTTTTTGGGGGGATGAGGGGAAATCATTCTTATCATTAGGCTCACAACACTGGAGAGCAACACTGCAGTTCAGAGCTCCAACAGCAAGATAAATGAATTTACAAGAACCACGAGTACTGTGGCCTTTGTTCCTTTCACAGGCTGAGATTTAAAATAGCACAGATCAGGCTGCCCAGCTAGAAGCAGGACACTGCACTCTACCCAGCTTATTAAAAAGCTATCCTTCAGCAGGTGTTAATTTTACCACATGTGTACCAACAGCTTTCAATAAAACATCTTTTATATCGGAAGCTGAGAGCACAGAACTTGCTGGGAACAAGATTTTTTGTACTATTTAATGGCAAGTGCCCAACTTGCTGCTTGGTAAAGGAAAACTGGGTAGTTATTCACATGAGATTCCACTATAATCAAAATTAGCTCAAGTGCAATTTGGTGTTACCACTGTTTGGAAAAAGGTAGCATGAATATCTTGTTGACAGAGAAATAAGAAAGCTCTTTCTGAATGTTAATCAGAACAGAAACCTGCTCTTCCACTGCAATATCCCTAGAAGAGATTGCTTATTCTATTGGAAAAAAAAACCAAACAAAAAACAACACAAAGTTCTGAAGCCATGTGCAGAAAACAGTGAAAACCATGCTCCAGTCCATATGGGAATGGTCCTGGCTGGGACTGGCAAGCATTTGAGGGCAGCAAAGCACACAGGGATCTTCCAGAGAGCCTCTGCTCATCAACAGCACAGAAAAACCACAGGAAACTGGGGACAAGTGATCACATTTTGCCTATTTTTGGTATTAATTCCAGCACACTGGAATACAAAATTTTTCTTCAAAAAGTCAGAAAACTCTACAATGCCTCAAATTAAAAAGAAAATATTAATTTGGCAGAGTCTAAGGAAAAAACTGGTATTACAAGAAGGGACTCTACTTCAAAGTCTTCACCATGAAGGATTAACAACAAATACACTGTGCAGAAGGATTCTTTCAATAGGATAATTTCAAGACTCTTGATTTAATGATCCAATTCTCCTTTTTTCAAAGTTTGCAGAAGAACGTGTATATTATATACTCTGATCTTTTCACTTGTTCAAATCAGTATCTGCAAGTCCTCACAGAAGGGAAATTCTCACTCACAGATGCTTCATAACTTAAACAAATAAAATCACAAGACTGTTGCATCCAGGATGTGCAAAAATGATACATTTGGAAACTAAACATTAAAGTGTGTGCTAAAGGCACAAAGGAAAACCCAAATCTTCCAATATAGAGAAAAAGGTTAGAATTAGGACTTCTCGGGGAGTTTTGACCACGATTGGTTTCCATCTGTCAACTGTATAAACCAACAATTATTTCCTTTTGCTATTACATCAAAAAAACCAAGACATCATGATTTGGCCTACAGCAACATAACCACTGAAAGAATTTTTTGCTAGGGATCAATTTGCATGATAAACTGTTGTTAACAGATACCATCTGTTTTTAAATTTAGTAAAAGGGCCCATATTATACAGCTCATTACAAATATTACTAACTCTTAGACAATGACTCTTGTAAAGTGTATATTGTAGTTAATGAAGTAGAAAGCTTAAACAACAAATCATTTACAAGTTTTTGTACAGTACTTCTAATGGAGGGAGTTTATAATCGTAGAAAAATGTAATCACTTATGTTAAGCAATCCATGGACCTAGTCAATGTAGCACAAACAGCCATTATGCAAAATTATGACATTAAAGGGAAAAAGACTATTGCAGACTTTGCATTTTACACGAGATGCCACACGGGCTAATAACTTTGAAAGAATTAAACAGGTGAGAGCCTTCACTTTAAAAATAGTATTTTTCCACCAAATATCAAAAGCATATTCAACTTGGCCTGAGATTTGCTGCCCTGAATTAGACCTGACACCAGTAACAAAGGGGATTCTGTAATGGACATGGGCTCTTACAATACAGTGCATTAATGGGCATCATGGTGAACATAATCTGTCAGGAACAGTCACAATAAAGATGTTCTACTGATTAATGTTCCACTAGGCCTGTATTTAATAATTTATATAATTTGTATTAACTTTAAAATTGCCATCACTATGGCGGGCAAGGAAAAAACACCACAAACAATTCCATATAATAGTTTTACATGGGAAAACATTATACATTGCAATTAAAAGTGTTAGGTTCATACAGGCGCAATCGTTCAAGATTTACCGAGATGAATCGTTGTGAAACAAAGCTGCACATTTAAACAATATAATCAGAGAACACTTCTAAGAGATCATAAATACTTTATATATTACATTAATATTGCTGTTTGGTGTAATTGCATTTATATTCTTATAAACTGGGTTTTTAAGTATTACTCCCATAACGATGTACGCTTCTATAAAATTAACTTAAAATCATGACAGCACGTCTTATAAAAAATGTCCCCGTTCATTTTTCTGTATTTGTATCAAGAAAGAGAAACATTACAGTACTAAAACTGGTCATTCCACATTCATTCACTTAATCCTTGTTTTTATACAAAGAATTAAGCACCCCTTCCCCACGCATTACACAGCGCGGCTCGCGGGTATTGGTCAAGAATATCCTATGCTATCCTATCAGGATGATTAATGAAGGCACCTTTTTCACAGAATGTCAGCCTCTGCCTTTTTAACAACTGACCTTTCATAGAATACTACTGAACTCATAATTCCACTTTTGTTCAGTTTCTTATTAGTGGAGTTAAAATTAATACTTATGGGAATGATGGCTAAGGTGATGCACAGTAAATCTTAGAGCACATCAACCTTCTGCACCAACTACCCAAGGAATAGTACCTGCATTTGTCTAGTTCAATAGCATAAGTATTCTAGTAAAACCCTGTGTCCTTTTAAAAGACAAATTAGGTCAATATTCAACCCTCTTTTCAAGTGCAAAGGTGTACATCTGGAGAAAGACTTTCAAAGTTCAGATATCCTTGCAAAATAGTTAATGCCTACTGTACAGGGAGGGATTGTGTGTCCTGCTGCACTGTTTGAAGCTTCCAAGATGAAGAAAACAATACATGGCAGAAAGAAACTGAGAAGCAGCTCAAAATCTGTTGGGTTGTGTTTAGTTACTGGAGAGCAACATTAAAAAAAAGAGATTAAATCCTCAACAAGGATATTCAGTAATGTAACTGCCTATATTTTTATGCCTTATAAAAACGCTGGCATTAACTCTTTTTCCTCAGTTTTACACATTAATATGAGTATACCCAGAAGCTATCAAGCTCCAGAAGGCTTTCCATCCTGGAAGATATTTTATCATAAAGATGTGAAACTTTTTATTGGCACACAAAGATCAACACACACGCTCTGGCAGCACCGTATCTGATGTCAAACACTTAAGACATCACACAACTGCCAGCAATTGTGTTGGAAAACGTGCAATAACATAAGCAAACTGCAGCTTAATTTTCCTCTATGCATTCATTCCCATTCATGTGGAGTCCAGTCACATTCATTATGGGAGAAGGCAGCTGCATTATGGCTAAATACTGGATCTTGCAAACAGAATGGCCAGGGCACTGCTGCAGCCCTTGCAAATCAAAGAGGCCAGGAGGATTTCACCCTCAATGAGCCTTTCTAGAACAAAGCCAGAGGCCACTGGAATAGATTTCAACCTTTCCTTCAAACTCAGTATTTTTCAGAAGGTCAGCTGGGTTGTAACTTAACTTTCCCATAACCTGAGACACATGGAAATGCCCAGCTCCCCAGCAGAACAGTTCCTGTAAGGCAACTTCATAAACTGACCACACTCCACTTTTGGCACAGCCTTCCTGACCCTTTCTCCAGGATGCATTGCACCAGTAAGCACAGCCAGAAAAACAAAACCCACACACACAAAAAAACCTTCTCTGGAATGCATTTTACTTCTACAACAAAAGTAAATGGTATTTTCTGGCTCTTTCAGCACCTAGAAACACTACTGCACTGGGGCAAGGTTTTTCCTTCCAAGAAACCATGAAAAATTTTACAGCTTTGTAACTGCTGACTATTCAGAACTTGCATGAGAAAAGAATGATTTCTGAAAAACATATTGAAACACTGAGTCCCAGCATAACTTTGAAAGGGGGTTTCAACCAGAATTGCCAAGGGAAGACCACTGTCATCTTTCCAGCATCTGCTTACACAGATGAAAAAATAAATGCACAACATTTACTATTGAAGGATAAACTGATTTTAAAAGATTGATTTAAAAAGAATCTGAAAGAGTCTTCAAAAGATGGATGCTTGGTCCAGCCTGGTTCTAAGCCTCACTCTCCAACTCTTCCCTGGGCTCTCAGAAAGTTCTTCAGCAAAATCCAGGTGAGAGCTACTGGGGAGCTCCACTCCAACACTTTTTTTGCAATACCAGCCAACCAGTGCAGCTTCCCCACTGCACAGTAACAAACAGAATTACTGAAAAGGTCCACTGAAGCAGGTTCTTAGTTCTGATCCCCTCTGTAGGCTGAAATTTAATTCCGGGATCTGTAGCTATTCAGTAAACAAGGCAGTCATGCTAGCATGAAAGCTTTTTTTTAAGTGACAGAACAGTATTTAGAAAAATATTGTTGTAAAAACTCAATTCCTTATCAGTTGAGAAGTTCACTCGAGATGGAGAAGATTCCCAATTTAAGTGCTGGATGAATAAAAAGATATTTCCCAATTAATGTACACATATGTCTTCTGGAGACCAACAAAAACCCAGACCTTCCAATCCTGCAAGTGCTACCCTGACAGAGCCTGTAGTTAAGTTGTGTGAGTTAGAGTTACCTTGGCCATAAATTACCCCAATTACTCTGGATTTTTTATAGCAAAGTGATAGACCTGGAAGAAAAGTATTGAGTGAAGACAAAGTTACAGTGTGAATTGACACAAAGCAAAAAAAGTGGTACACAGATGTGTCACAATTGCTAGTATTATTTTACTATTTCAGCAACACTCCTATTCAATAAATTGTAAATATATGCTCATTCTGATAGTTCTGAGATTTCCATAAAACAAAAAATTAAGATGCAGCAAGCTTTTGGAATCAGTGACAGTGAGCTATCTGATAGAGTTCAGAAATGCCAGAGCCAACCTGAAGCAGCCCTTCACTGCCACTCACGTACAAGTTACAAAAATACCCAAGAAACACACAGAACCAAAGTTTTCAGTCCTAGCAAACCGGACTAAAAAGACTAAAAGCAGCAGCTTTGATAGAGCTGTTTTCTACATGCAATTTTGTAGCTTATAAAAGAATTCAAGATTCTAAATCCACATCATAGGGATGTGATCCTTGGGATGTGGTCACAGCACTATCAGCAAGCAGAAAGTGTTACCAAAAATGTATACTCAAGCTACTTTGTTTTCCTTCAGCTTCATTATACCTGGGGATTGTTTTCTGGCAATTTGGAATCTTTTTAACTGTGACTTATCACTGCTTCAGACAAAACATTCTTTGTTTGCTTTCAAGTTACCTGCATGCACTGGAAATCATTTACATCACGAATGGTTTTTTTGTTCCTGCATCCTTTTGTTATTGCTATAAGTTCTATGAAAAAGAATTTAAAAGCATATTTCCCAGAACAGCCAGGAAGCACGAGAGGCTATCACAACCCTGAGGATATCCTCTGTTTCACACTGAAGCATAAATCTTGAAACCCAGAGGATATCTGCATAAATGAGGATCATTTGGACAACCTCAGGGTCGCAGGCGGTATCACCCAGCACACAGAAAATTCCTGACCCACCGGAGCTGAGAGGTGATCCCAACCGTGGCCAGCAGGAATTGCAACCAACACTGGAGCAGAGTCCAACAGGGATCAGGATCAGACACGAACCTGAGCAGAGCTGCAAAAGAAAAGCTTCCTAAGATGCTCAGGTGCAAAAAGCCTTCCAAAGCAAGCAACAAAACCCCCACAAGACCAAGTCCCCCTTGGTTACTCTTCCCTGGTACCATCGTTGTTAGAAAGCAAAGAAATCTGACTCAAGGAATTCAAGCAGAGCTGGAGAGTCCAGAGAGTCTGAGGTGCCCTGTGCCAGGGAGAGGGGGTCACCCAGACCTGGGGTCAGTCTGGACTCCTCAGTTTCAGAGGTATAAACAGAAGACATTTTCTGTATTCTTCAGGTGTTCGTGTCAGCATGTAAAATTAGAACAAACTATTTTCAGAAGTGAAGAACATTCATGAGCTGTGAAGAATGACTATTTCCAAATTATTGAGGTATTACATTTCAAATTGCCTTAATCTAACCTGATTTATATTTATGGCCAAGTTTCATACAGTGTTTAAACTTTCAACAACTCCTCCCAAGGCAGATCATTGAACCTGAAGAGTTTAAAAAATAAGGCTGGAAATATTCTCCATCCTGCTTCTCCCTTACGTCCAGGCATCTACTCACCAGGCTGCTAAGTGCAGTTATCCATCACAAGAGCTTTTCTAAATGTATTTTGCTCAGCACAGTTGTAGTTTATGTATTAGTCTACTGTAGCACCATGTACCACAGGAGCTCTAGATTAATGCAGCAGCTACAGAAAACTTGGTGTGCTGCCACAACAGTTTGTACATCAATAACTGCAGCGGCCAGACGTGTTCCCAGGGAGCTGCAAGCTTTGTGCTTGGCACCCACTGATCCACCCAGCAATCCAACAGCCACTCTGCCAGGGAAAGCTGTGACAGAACCCCTTAAACTTTTAGGAATATTGAGACATTTCCTACTGAGGCACGGAGGGCTACAAAAGCAGCTGTCTGGGTAAAGGGGACTTGTACAGAGCTTCAAGGAGAGTGACTTTAGTGGCAGAGGTGGCTTGGGGCAAGATGGAAATAAGCAGCTTGCTTTTATCTGTTTGAAAAGGACTTGGGAACCATTCAGGTGTCACAGTGGGGAAGCTGCCCTTGTGGAACAGGTTCTGCAGCACCTAAACCACAGCCCCTGTGCTGCACCTTTGCAGTGCACATAACAAATCAACTGGAAAAAATGAACTCGTTGTCCAGACTCTGTGACAAAAATCAAACCTGTGGAATCCAAAGTTCCAGGGAGGCAGCCAGTCCAGTCACTTGCTTCTTCACAGGTGACAAGAACCACACCTAGCTGTCTAGTAGCAGTTCAGTGAATGAAGCAGCAATGAGGGGTTTTGGATGTTTTCTTTCCAGCTCCAGAGAGCTTTCCAGCAGGAGCAGAGAGTGGTGACCACCTCTGCAGCTAACCTGTTACAGTGAATCCAAGATGCAAAGCCTTGTCCCGGGAGACAAGCTGCCCCAAGCTTGGCAATGCCTTCCCAGCATCTCCCAGGTGAGATACCTGTGTGCATTCCACACCAGCGGGGGTGCCACATGCACCTGCAGCAGTGCCCACAGAACAATGACTTAAACTCAATTCTACACAAGTCTAGACTTTTCCTAATGGACCTCTAAATAAATTAGACATAGATTTACCCATCAGGAAGACACAGGGTTCTTAGGAACAGCTCTGCAGACAGAGATCCTGACAGCAAATGATAAAACCAGAAGCTTGAGGCCCAAGGTCTGGGAGACCCAGGAGTTCCCCAGTGCAACCTTCAGCTGATGGGGCACCAGCACCCGCTGCTCCATCCTGGGGCCAGGAACTTTGCACCACTGACCAGGATTATTCTCATTTTTCATCAGAGTTTTACAAGATGCAATATGGAAACCAGTATTAAATGTTTAATGCGATCAGCAATTCACAATTATTTCCTAAGTGTCTTTTCCTGGATAACTTTTTCCACTGCATGATCTTAGTGAGGAGATAATAGGAGAAGCTGCTTTTGAATAAGTTTTACATTTCCCTTGCTCAACTCGAACATAACAATGCCACCATTATTAATATTTTTACTCCACAAAACAGCACTAGCCTTCCAAAGAAAAAGTCCTTGACCAAAATATCAGAGGATATTAAACTGAGAAGTGATCTACTGATGCAAATCATTAAATCTATTTGCATTTGCTTACTGAACCCTAACACAGAAATTAAACTACATAGTGTGGGAAAAAGAGCTGGTTTTGCATGGTTAAAAGGAGACATCTTGGAAGATCCAAGCTCTGTGTCATTAATTTTCCTTCTTCCCCTCATTAACAAGTAAAATGTTTTCACTGCTTGAAAAGTTTTAATAAATAGGAAAAAGCAGGGCAGCTGACATAAGTTTTTAATGTAATATACAAGAGCTTTTAATATTTTTACATATATTAATGTAAAAGCTAAAAATAAATGTTAAAAGGTTACATTTGTGAAGAAAGAAAAATGGCATTTACAGTTACAGGATAAGGTTTCCCAATTTAACACTTTCTCCTCTGGTTGTGAAGCTCATTTGCCATTTCAGTGCCAAGGTGAGCCATGGGACTTAGGGACACAGCCACCTGCACCCCAGGGTCATTTCTGGGCTTTGTCCTACCAAGCCTTAAATTCTCTTTAAAGAGGGAATTAAGGGAGGCATTTGAAGAACAGCTGTGATTAGCACTAGCATGGGTACCATGGGACCTTTGAGAGTTTTCCTGCAAATGCAGGAACCCAAAGCAGCAAGCAGTGACCAGCAGCTGCCACCTCCAGCTGGGAAAAGCCCCCCCAAAAATCCTGGCACCTCTCAAACACTGCACAGGGCAGCACTAACAGGTTTTGTAGTTCAGTCTCTCCCTTCTGGAGAACTGCAAGAAGGGTTCAAGATGGGCACCTGTACTTCTACCCCTCTGTCTAACTTCAGAACAGCTCTGGGGCTTTAAATTATCCTGGGCATTATCTACACACATTTCTAGACTTTTTTTGGAGGACTAGAAAAGCCTGAGAAGAAACCAGCAGATATGATGCAATATTGAAGACTGCTGCAAGCAGATGCAATATTGAAGAATACCCAGTAAGTCTGATAGATAACAGAAACATAATCCATGTCATCCTGCAGCCCTTTTTCCATCTTTACAGCAGGGATTTGCTATGGAAAAATGCTCCACTGTATTAATCTACCTCTGTCAGCACAAGTGGAAAGGTTCCACTCATGGCCTGAATCACGGAAGAGTTAAAAGATCCACCAGGCATCCTGTCTGTGGCACAGTATAGGGCAGGGTGTCAGGAAAAGATTTATTTTACTTAGAAATTTCTAGAAGAGATTATTCTGCCCAGACAAATTCTCACACTTCTCAGCAAAATTATTTTTCATTGCTATTACAGCTCTACATCTTCTGCACTAGAAATAAACCCATCATATTTGTGGTATTTTCAAGTGGGTGTCTGCAGAAGTTATATTATCTAATACACTTTGTTGTTATTTTTGCCATTTTAAAATATCATCACTGGAAAAGGCTCTCTCTGGGTTGCTGGAACATTTCCTGCTTCAGAAGCCTTGACCAAGCAGCAAGGTTGGCAAACACACACCAGGCAAAGCTCTTTGCTGTTCTGCACTCTAAGTCTTCCAGCATTTTGAACTGGCATTAATTATAACATTAAAGCTTTTAAACCATCAAGTTATTACCATAAATAGTTGCACAATAGAAATATAGGGGCAGGTTTAATTTTTTATTTTTATTTTACATAGACTCCTCAAAGGTTTCTCTAGTCAGATTTATGGACACAAACACAACTGAAGACTGCAGAAAACACCCCTGAATTTTGTACCACCCCCTTTGACAGCTGAATACACAGGCAGCAGTGCTGTCAGGAAAAATAACATAGCATAAATACTATATAAAGGAGAGTATTGATTACAGTGGAGTTTCCTGAGATTCAGTTCAGTTTAAGGAACAGAGGAATATGGGTTTTGGCAATCATGCAAAGCAAAGTTCACCATCCACACCTGACAGTAAAACTCATCCTTCAAACCCTTCCTAAAAACATCTGGAACTTCGTATTTGAGCTGTGCTACATGCAAGGCTTTGACAAAGTCTAAACTTTCTACATGGTTTTAGAGGTTTTGAGAAAAGAGGGGGCTTTTTTAGTTTTTTGAAACACTATTTCCAATATTTTCTTACCTTCATGCAGCATAAGCAGTGTGTAGCACCACCACAAGAAACTATGAAAAAACCTAGCCCAGTTTATTTTTAATAAAAGAAGGACTATGCTATATAATAACTCTTCCTGCCACATCCATTGAATCTGCTGAAATAAAGATTGATGCCTGGATATTTGTAGACACTACTACCAGAGAAGGTAATATTTCTTTTTTTTTCCTTAAAAAAAGATACACCACCTTCCTGGAATTTTGAAATAATTTGAAGTAACCACCATCATCTTCCCATCAAGGAATCTGCATGCAGTTTTCTAGATCATTGGCAGAAAACTCACTGAGACTTGCAAACACTCAGTGCCACAAGTTAACATACATTTAGAAATGAAAAGCTCAGACAAAGATGTGTAAGACTGTGACCTTCTCCTTTGGGGACTGCTCTTTACAAGCACCCACAAAATGCTTTCCCTTTACCCATCAATTAATAAATCCCAACTGGGAAGGGCTGAAGCAGAAGCAGCACAGAGCCCCCCCTCACTCCCACAGCCTGACCACATTTTCAGGGGAAATAAATGTCCAAAATCCTGTATGGGTTTTGCCCCAGGTGCTGAGCAAGCATCACTCCAGAAAGAGCTGGAATCCCTGAGCCAAAGCAGCACTGGGATGCTTTGGGGAAGGTCCTACAGGAGCAGGGAACATGAGGAGCAGGACTCAGGGCACTCATGTAATGCAGACTGTACCTCAAACCTCATCTCCTGATCTTAACACCCACAAAAAAGCCACCTAATGAACCATTTTCCAGTCACTGTAGACAGTAATTAAATACACTGAGCTACATAAAAGGGCCCTGTAAGACATCCTGTGATCATAAGTGGCTGCTTACAGTCTGTACAAGAGCTCTGGAAAGTCCACAGAGGGGGTTCTGACATCTTCCCTCTGGGAGGACTATGACCTTAACAGAGAACAAACAATGCTGCAGTACCAGTTAGGAAAACCAACCAAAAAGTAGTAATAGTTTTCCAAAACTGCAGAGGTGTTTATTTTTTTTTTTTTACATTACTACTCGTAAGGACTATAAACTGCACACGTGCCACAGGACAACTCCACAGGGACAGGGGTCTTGGTCTTTGAAATAATTAGCAGTACAGCTTTACTTAGAGAAGAATAATGGTTGTAAATACAGCTGCTCCTCTTCAACAGCAAAAACATCAGGCTGTGCAGGAGCAGAACCCAGTGCCTTGGTTCCACCAGGTACTTTCCACCACATCTTTCGTCAAGAAACAACCTGGAGTACCAACAGCTTCAGCCTCCAGCAGGTCTCTGGGTCATCTTTTCCCTCTCCCCAGCTCTGCACTTAAAATTATCCTAAAGCCATTAACTTCTTTACTCCAAACGTGTACTTTGTGTCCTTTATGTTTTATCCTGCACCATTTTAATTATGAAGTCTCTGCTGTCACACAATAATGTTAAGGAAGAACGGAGCAGGGAAGAGTGGCACCTCTTCCAGGCTGCACTGCCAAGACCCTTCTATTCACACAAGTCCCATCAGATGCTCATGGTGAGACAGAAGTCTATTCAAAGCAGCAGAGCAGTCACATACCTACCTCCTTCAGTTGGCTTTTAGTGTGCCCCTGAGCTCCACTAAGTTCCTCAGCCTTGGCTGATGCTTATTGGAAAAATAGGAGGAGTGGCACAATCTCAAATGCCTCCCACTTGTGGCATCAAAGTGAGATATCACTCACAGTAAATTTTACAGTATGAGGAATGAAACAGTTAGCAAAGTTGACATTTAAACCATCATCACTGGCTATGATTAAACACCTCAGAGATGAACAGAGGGGTTCACACCTCTCCAAGTTATTGTTCTAGGCTCTTATCAGACTCAGCTGCATCCGCTGTGTTTGCACACACTTGAGATTTTCTTTGCATCTGTAATGGCTGGAAACCTGTTTAAACTGAGATTCTGCAGAGTTCCTGATAAAGTTAAACTGGCAGAGAGAGATTGACTCAAACCCTGGCAAACTTCTTGAGCTGAAGATTCACCCCTAAAAGGTTTAGGCAGATTAATAATACAAGAATGGCCAAACTGGCTCCTTGTTCCTCCTCCCCTGATCTCCCAGTCAGATGCAGGGAAAAGAAACAGTGTAAAGAAAATTGCAAATAACCTGCAAGAAACAGAGAGCAGATAGGATCACACTGCTTCCAAAAAAATCCTTCTTTTGAAAATATAAAGGGAAGCCTGGGGTATCCCTACACAACTAGGAAAATGCACATTTTGACCAATCAAGGAATCCTAAAACAAGTCAGGCTGCCCAATCTCACTTCTCATAAAAGGTATGTGAAACACCAACAACTTCTGAGGTGTCTCAAACTGCAGTTTGCACTCAAATACCCCCAGTTCCCTGGGTCTACAGAGGGGCAGATGACCAGCAGAAACCATTTTAGTTAGCATGCAATAAATTAAAACTTTCACCATAATGTTCAGCTGCAAGTCAAAGTATACAATTATGGTATGTAGGAAATCATTTTATGCATATGTACACAAGTATCTAACAAGTGTGAATAAAACCTCCTCTTCCCCAAACAGAAACCATTACCCTGTGCCATGCCTCCACTTTTAAAGTCTGCAGCTTCACAAGGGGCAGAATAACCTCAGGTTATTACAATTAGTTTCATCTCATTAATAGATCAATTTCTTTCAAGCATACTGAAAACTGAATTTTACTTTGTTGCTTCTCCTTTTATACTACATTATAGCCTGTGCTCTTAAGTTTTAAGGAGAGCCATCACAGAATAGGCTGTAATCTCAGGTGATTAATTGCACAGCATTTTACAAGCTGTAAAATAGAGCAAGATCTCCACAAACCGATTATGCCATTAACCAGGCACACTTATCAGACTTTTCTACAACTACCAGGCTTGTCTGACTGATTGCGAGTCTTAAGTATTTATATATTTCAAAGGTTTACTTATTTTTGTTGTTAAAACCCCCTAAAAATCCATATTGATTGTTACATGCAATTCTACATAAGAAGTCCCAAGCACAGCAGAGCAGAATACCAATATTTATTACAGGGCTTCTGCTCATTATGGTTCACTCTGACAGGGCTCCATTAAAATCAATTTTTACGTTTCTCATGGTTTGGGGTTTTTCTACCCAATGTTTTTACCACAGTGTTTATTAGCCAGTTAGGAGAGGCACGGGGTGCTGTTTGGGTTTTATTTTATTCTGTTGAAAATAACAAGTCTTGATTAAACAGCTCTTCACTAGCTATGAGTAGAAGAGATTCCATGTTATACTTCAGCAGCCATTTACAGATGGCTTTAAAATGTCTAGAACTTTGTAATCAGTAAAGACAAAAGCAAGTCTCACCTTTCACCTCTTTTCCAGATGCAAATTTTTGAAGTAATTGTAAGAATATTCTGCTTACCATTAACTTCTGAATCACCCTTGAGTACTATTCAATCATTAATATAACAATTTTTGCATATAACTTATCAGATGGCATGATTTAAGTGGTACCAAGATGCCACTAAAGCCTCAACACTTCTGGGAGGCCAGGAAATGAACTCACCAGTGAGAAAAATGAAATGAAGACCAGATAAAAAATGAAGAACCCAGGAAAGGCTCTCTCTGATGTCTGCCTGAAGAACACAACCTCGAGATCCTCCTTCAACCAGCCAGCCTGCTCACATTACACATGAGCACATGGTCCTTCCAAAGGGGGAAAAACCCTGCCTTGCAGCAATGCCACCTCCAGAGGGGGAACAACCCACTGCCTGTGGCAGCATCTTTCACTTGTGCAGGAATGAGCAAGTAACAAAGGATGAGACTTCTTAGGAAAGATCTACAAAATTTACAAAATTTACAAAGTATGCAAGGAGGTCTTAGTCCTCAGTGACAGATTCACACGGCCAAAATCAGGGGTTGGGATGCACTTTCCAAACCTGTGTTAAAAATGCCTTTATTTCCTAACATTTCTCTGCCACCATTACTGATGCAGCAAGCACCGTGTGCCCAGCACGGCTCATAAAAACAAGCACTCATAGTCATGTCTTGGCTCCTCCAGGCAATCTCTTCCCTCTACCACATCCACAAACATAAGATCAATAGGACATGAACTCACCCACTTGGCAGCAGGCTCATTTTTGGAAGTTTTATTTCATGTAAGCCCATTTCACACCCAGATATCTCCAGCTTTCCCACGGGGCTGAGCAGAACCACGCGCTTCTCCTTGCACTGAGATTCCCCTCCTTTGGAAGTCACCTGTGCAGGAAAACAGAACCCACTTTAAATGCATGTGTTTTCACCAAGGAACATTCATCTCAAGATATTTTGAGTAGGTTTCAAAAGTTGTTTGTTTGTTTTTTTTTTTTTAAAGGAAGAAAACAGTGTATATCAAATTTCCCCAGCTATGGCTTTTACTTTCAAGACTCCGACTTAAAATGTTCATTCCTAAGAAGTCAGCATTTAAATCAAAGTTTCAGAACCCATATTAACTAGCAGAAGAGTGACCTTTGAAAAAAAAGTCAAGTAATAGCAGTTTCATGGTTGGTTTCTCAGCTAACATGCAATGCGTTTTGACATTGATTTCAAAAGGATTATTGTGACAACAAAGTATATTCACTGCTTTACAGCAGCAGTGTTATGCAAATAACTGCTGGGACACAAATAGAGGATGTCTGCTGGAAAAATATATGAAAAAAATCAATCATTCCTTAGGAAAAGCAGCATTTTTTATTCCCATTGTTACTAGCCTGGTTTTATGATTACTGATAGGACATAGCTGAACCAGATGCCAAGCATTTCTCAACATTATACAAGACCAACAATAACACACTGTCAAATTCATCTTGGCTTAAAAACCCAGTCTGAACCAGGAGATGCTGGAGCAGCATTTACAGTTTGGTTGGTACAGTCATTAGGAAACCAAGGAGAACACCACAAGTATGTCCCCTGCAGTCACCCAGGCACCAAGCCAGGGCTGCAGGTCACATCCCCACCTGTGACAACGTACAGGACATTTACAGATGACCACTGCTTACACCTATGCAATATTTTTTTCAAAAAAAAAGATTTTAAGCCCCATTATTAAGTGCTATGTAATGAAGTCAAACATGTGACTAACATAATCCATGTGAAGAGGGAAGAAAAAAAAAAAATTCTGCCCACTAGAGCAAAAGGAAACTGAAACCTCAATTTCAGGCAGCACTTCCACAATCCAGCTCTGCAGTGTCCCAGGCTTGAAGACCTGCACCTTCCTACTCATTTATACAGCCTGACTGCTGGCAAAATCAGCTTTCTGATAGATAATCACATGTTTGCTGGTGCTACAGTGAAATTCTCCTTTTCAGCCAGGTTTTTCCTCAATTCCTTCTCCTTCCTCAAGGAGAAAACTTGGGTGAACTTTTTTATTTTTAGCAGAGGACCTGGGTGAGCTTTTGCAGCAGCAGCAGCACCTCACTGCAGAAGCCTTAGTAAAAAAGCAGCATCAAAGTCTACATATGTGGACAACCAGTGTACATTCTTCATGTTTATTTGGTTGACAGCCTCAAAATAGATGCACTGAACCTCACACCATGTACTTCATGCATATAACAATTTAGTGGTAAGAGGACAGCTTTTTCATTACAACAAAACACAGGATGCAGTGAGCAACAAAACTATAAATAAACCTGGGAGTTCACACCAAGTTGAACTAAGCTGTATAGATGAAAACCTTGAGTGAGTACAACCAGCATTTTCAGTCTTGTTTATCATATGCATTGGGCTGCAATATTAAAAGGTTTATTTTTATAAAAGGATGGAACTGCACAGCATACATCCACATCCACCCGTGGCTGGGAGATGAAGGTCACTGTGCAGATGCCCAGACACTCAGGTGCCTTTTCACCCCTTACCTGCAGCTGAAATGAGCCAGAAAAAAAGGAGGGCACAAAACACTCCTGAAGGCACTATTTGAGAATAAAGCAAAATTTTATTCAAGATTTAAATTGCAGCAGCTTTTTAGCTGCAGATACAATCAGCCTCTAAGCCTGACCAGCTGAAATCAGCAAATGAGACATCACAGGAGCAGAGTGCTGCTGAAATCCAGCTCCTGCCCACATCCTTCCAGTAAAGGCACAATTTGCTCAGCACCATCATCCCCACAGTGCCCTTGTGAAGCTGTGAGAACCAGAAATGAATGGGAGTTTAAAGCAAAATATCTAATAAATACAAGCAAGCTGCCTTCTGCCTTTTTTCTCCAGCTTACGTACACGAATAGTTTGAGGAATTTTCATCAGGGACTTCATGAGCCCCACTTTAATTCGCTTTTTCCACTTTGAAGATCTACAAATTTGTGCCAAAATCTCTCAAAAATTCAAGACTTATTTGGTAGGCAAGACAGGAGTTGTAGAGAGGAAACTTCTCCTGCCATCCCCTGGAGTCTCACTACAGCAATAATAGGTGCAATGCCAGGCTGGATCTCACCACACCACTAAACCCTCCACGGAAACCTGGAAGAGCTGTTAAACAAATGATTATCAACAAGTTTTCACAGTGGAAGATTTATCAGTAAGAATATTGCCATGATTTATGGGTTAATCTCTCCAGAGGAGCCCCATTTTCCAGGCATGTTCTTGTGACTTAAACAGCATGTGCCTGGGTGCCACCACCCTCCTCCAAAGGGTGAAGGTCCCTAAATCACACAGCAACTCCACTGAACACCCCCAGGAAACACAAGTGCCACTCACACTGCTCTCCTAGGGCTCAGATGCTAAGGATGCAAAGCAGCAGGGACTTTTACCTCCTAAACAAGGTGCTGGGACCCAAAGAGCCAACATGAGCCAACACCTTATATCCACAGATCTTCACCTTTTACACTTCCAGTTTCTCATTCAGTTTCACAGACAAGGTTTTCAGCACTAGAACATGCCTTCTATTTGATGTTTTTATTGAAATCTGCACTAATGGCCTTTGCCATTGCTAAATCAAAATTATTTGCCATGTTCTACTGCTCTTACCCCCCCAAAATTCCACTGGAGTCTGGTTTGACATTCTAGAATCCAACTCATCTCCATAAAGGGCAGTGGATAAATAACGAAACACAAAGAAATTCAGAGGATCAACAAGGTTCAAAAAAATCCACAAAGTGTTTCCATGCATGGTGTTCTCCCCAGGGGCTTGTGTTTTCCAGAAGACAAGAGAGCAAACCTCATGGCATTTCCTGCACCCCAGCACCATGCCCAGAGCCCTGGCACTGCTCAGGGGAAAGAATGCAAAGCATCTTCATCAGCATTGCTTTCCAATTGTTCCTCTCTTCTCCTCTTACAGTGCTAAAACCCTTGACCCTGCAGATTTCCACTGGAAAAAAAGAAAAAAAAAAAAAAAAGGAACAGTGCTGCCTGCAGATGTGTTTGCACCCACCAGAAGTGTTGAGCCCCTCAAGATATCAGAAATTGTCTTAAACCAAGTTCTGCCTGAAGGCTGCAGTCAAAGAGACCAAAAATCTCAGCTTTTCACGTTTTCCCTTCAGTATTATTGAGCCCCTGAGTCGTTCCCATCAGGAAGGAGCCTGAGCCCTATCTCTGATGGATCTCCCTCTACACGTTTTTCTATTTCCTTCACTCTGCTTTGCCAACAATACAAACCCACCATGCTGTATGAAAACATTAATGATAATCCTCTCTGCCACCACCAGCATCTGATTTAACAGGGGATTTCCATTAGGCTACAGCATGTGGCTGAACTTCAAATGGAAGTCCTCGTGACTTTTTTTTACTTGAATATTTTCTGAGAATCAAGGCAAAAATAACATTCAACCACTAAACCTAACGTGTCCTCACATTCTGCAATTATTTTTTTTTTTTTAAACCAAGGGAGTGCATTAATCAGTGAGATGACACAGTTGCCTCCAAGAAACTGGTCTCTTGTTCCTTTCAGATAAGTGTTAATCTTTGTGTACATTCAATCAACAGGAGAAAGCTGCATTATTACAATTCTTCCTCTATTTCACCTGCCATTTCTCAAACCCAGGAACTGTTATATTTCTACCACTTCTAGACTAATCAGCCCTACACACTTGAAAAGTCTCAATTCTTCAATGCCACAAAAGTTACTGGGTTTTAAAAGTCAAGAGCCCAACCAGATGCATTGAGGTTCCCCAGCAATCTTATCCCATGTTGGGCTAGGATGTAACTACACACTGGCTTCAAAAACTAAAAAGAACTGGCAGTCTGTCTGGGAGGATCCCAAACAGGACAAATCCAAGTGATTATCAGCTGTAAAAGCTGAGTTTCTGGATATATTTATCCAATGAAATAAGCACAGTTTGAGGGCAGTGTCACCTCGAGTGCCCAGCCCACCAAGGTGCAAAGTGCCAACTCATTTACTTCCTATTCCTTGTAAATACATCCTCAGGACCCATCACTCCAATGTTCTGACACACCTGCACTAGTGTAGGAGCTGTAATTCTCAAGCAGCTGCCCTGTTTCTGTGATGCCATTAACATCAGGGACTTGCCAAAAAGCAATACCAGGAATTTGTGGGGTTTGAGAGGATGATCAATAAATGCCAGGGAACTTGCTTCTTCATCGTAATTACAGGGAAGAAATACCAGTCCTGAACTCTCTAAGTGTCCTCCTTTTGAGTATCAAGCCTGCTTGTTATTGATTCAAGTTTTGAATTAAAATTCAATGAAAGCTTGAAATATTGGATTTAAATTTAAGGGGGATACTTCACAGGTACCTGGACTGGTTTGCCAATTTGCTCCTTCATTTCAGTCATTCCTCCCAATCCAGTGAGTTTACATCCTTCTCATAACAGAATCCTTATAAAATCCAATCAGCATTATTTGTCAAGGCAAAACCAGTCAGGAACCACCACCAGAAAGAAGAAGTTTGATGTGTCCATCTCCCATCCACAGCAGCAAGAACAGCCACCAACATCTCCTCTCACACCCTCCTAAGGACAACTGCATGAAATTATAATTTAGAAACTCGGTCCCCAATGCTGTTTGCAAAATGTTGCTGCAAAAAAATTGCAGAAAGCTCCTGCCAGCCTGCCTGGGGCTGCAGGGATGAATAAGGAGGAGATGAACAAGGATGAATGAGGAGGTTGACCACAGCCCTGGGTTTGGCACATGCCAGGGTTCCGCTCATCCAAGGCTTTCATTAAATTACAGCTCTCTCAACATCTCCTTACTAGCTTAAGGCTTCCTGTATTTGTTTTACTGGTTTCTGCATGTTTAAAAGGAAACAATCCATTGTACGGTAAGAACACAGCCAAAGATATAAATAGTAAAGGTAACACATTTGTGTACATACACTTCAGCATGGAGAGTAATTTTCCAGCCTTATGCAGCTACTCTCAGCTGAGAAAGTAATTTCTTCTGTGTTCTAAAACAGAGAAAAACTTAAAAGTTGGGGAAAAAACCCCACAGAATGGATGCGGTCAACATGCAATCAGAACACAAGTGTAAAGGCCTCCTCTCTTGTAATTATGTTGATCACCTCTTATTTCACCTTCCAAATGAAGAGTGCCTGCTACAGAGGAGCAAAAGAATTTGTGCACTACAAATTTCAGTGGGGGAAGAAAGAAGGGAAAATTAAAAAGAATGTTCATAGCCAGAAACAGTTTAATGCACTAGAATAAAAATTATACAAAGAAACATTTAACTCAGCCTTTTTGCTTCCTATGAAGTGTTTGCTTTCTTTCAAAGATAAAATACAAACTTTTCCAAAAGCTGCTTCCTACTCTTGGAAGAGTGCAAAGATTTCCAACTGACCACGCTGGAGCAAACTCTAATGCTGCAAGGATGCCTTGATCAAACAGATCCCTATAGGTTTGGCATCTTATTCTGGACAAGGGAACCCGTTAAAGAGGTGTCTGGAAGGCAGGGCTGGGCTTCTCCTGGTCTAACAGAATGAGAGGAGGCTGCTGCTGCCCCCTGCACCACACACTCACAGGGCAGTCCTGCCAACATCTCATTACTTAATGAAAAAAAAAATCATTTCAGACCAAGTAACATTCATTTTCTGTATCAGAACTTGGACATCACACACAGCATACTTCAAACATATGGAAACATGGTAATCCAACAAAAGCTGAGCACCTTCCAGTTTTTAAATTCAGGCCAAAGTTAAATTTTGAGGAAGAAAAAAAGGTGCTACATTTGTTGTTCAAATTCAAGAACAAAGTCTTGAAAAAAAAAAAATGCCACATTGGTAGCTAATCAGATTTAATTTTGTCAATATAATCTGCTACAACAGATTAAACAACACTTAAAATTACCTTTGATGCTATAAAATACCAGTCCTGCATCAGGCTCTGGTGAACCAGGTGACAACCCACCTGGACATCAGCCACTTCTTCCCCCTACACACCCCACAATAACTCTGTACTTCACCTACTTCTTCCTATTCCATCCTAAGCAAACTTTCAGCTTGCAGAATAAAGCATCATATATCAGATCCAGATAGATTTGTCCTTGCTGCAGGAGTGACAACCATCCCTACAGCTGAACAACAGGATTGTGACCCAGAGAAGACTTTTCAGACATGCTGCACTGAAGTGCACTGCAGTATCCCACTAATATTTATCTCTGAGGCTCCTCCAAGTAAATCTCACCCTGGTTAAGCCAAAACTGTAACTTCAGAGGGTGTGAAAACACAACCTGCTCATTTCCTGGCCAGGGGAGGTCTGGAAAGGAAATGTCAGACACACTGTGAGCAAATCCAGGCTCAGTTTGGGGTGATGCAACAATTTCTTTACCTTCCAGAGAAGGAATCTCACCAGAAACGTGAAAGAGTCAAACTGCTTATTTTAAACACATGCCAGCCACCAAAAATCAGCTCCCACCTCCACTTCCCAGCAGACCCACTCCAGAGAAGCCCCTGCCAACCCAGCAGGATGGATCCATTCCACACCCAGAGAGCACCATCTCCTCTCCATGGCATTTTTAAAAGCATTCAACAAGAGCAAACACATTTATTAAACAATCAAGGAAACAACAGCAAGTTTGTCATCTCGTTGTATTATACCACTAATCCTCTTTGGATGGCAATCAAAAGACCCTGAAATGCCAAGCTAGAAAAGTCTCTTTCCAAGCAGTGGTAGCCTCTGGCTCTTTGGCTAAGTCTTCAGTCTCCTGCTTTGGCAGACAGGAGTAATCCTGGGCTGTGAAACAGGGAATTCCCAGCACATGCACAGGGCTACCTCAGCCTTCTTTATTCTACTTAAGCGACCATATTTTAATTGTTATAAAACTTTTTCTCCTTAAGAAGAGGCAGGTAGGTTATTACTACTGCATTCAAGAAACATTTTCCTACTTCCTCTGTTGCCCATGTGCCAAGCTGTGATTTGAGACACTCATAGCAGCAGATACTTAAACACAAGACCTCAGTGGACTGTTTAAACAGGAATTCAAATACACTATTTCTTCCAATACCTCTCCAAAGCCAAATAAACATGTTTTCTATCTTCCCCCAGCTCCTAATTGCATAGAAAACCTAAATGCTATCCCAGTGCAGCAGCCACTGCTGTGGCCACAGAACAGTCTAAACCACACACACTGAACAATACTTGTCATCTTTTTGTATCATTAGCATGAAGGTAAAATTAAGATTTCTTGTTTGAAACACCGGGCTGTCTAGAAATAATATGATTCACTGGAGGAGAACTGGACAAAAAAAGAAGTGCCAAGAACAGGAAAAATAGCCAGGACTGTGCTATTTCTGTAATAATCATAGCAACAATAGCAAAGACAGAAGTCACAACTGTGGATATTCCTTGCTGTGAAGAAGTATCTGGAAGATCTCACTTTAGTGGTGACCCACAGATGGATCAATATTTAGCCTGGCAAGGATATTCCAGAAGATTCAATCAGAAGAATTGTGCAAAGTGCTACAAGGCAATGTTGTACTTCCTGCAGTTGTTCACTGTTTTAATAATCATAGTTCCTGCTGCAACGTGTGTACAATTTTAGCAAGAGGAGCACTCTGTGGCACTGAGAAATACAACATTTAAGTGCCCAAATCCCCCCCTGATGTGTGTGGATGCAGCCAAACCCCCAGCACCACCACTACAGGGTGCAGCTGCCCATGGAAACACACAGCACCTACTCCAACACAAGGAAATGAGAGGACAGTTTAATCAAATGACACCCAGATCAGGGGAACTAAAAATTGGCTAAAAACGACAAAAATCCAGTAGAAGAATGACTTTAATATTAGGCAACATTTCAAATTTTTATCACCTAAATCCACAAAATTCTCGATCTGCTCCTTCTTGCATTCTCTGCAGAGCTGAAGTCAGGAGCAGCTAAATAAAAGATAATGCAACTAGGCATAACACAATAAAAGATATTACCTTCACAATGCATTATTGCTGCCAATTATAAGAATCACTTCAACTTAATTTCAAAGGCACAATCACCCTCAACTGTAACAGTCTCTTTTTTAAATTTCAAACAGTATTACATTAAGGCAATAACTCACCTTCCAGCTATAATATCAGTCTCCCTTATTGCAAAAATACATTTCATAAATACTTCTCATTGACAAGTCAAGCTAATTCAGGTTAATTTTATTGTATTTTGGTGCTATCTTGCATTTGTGTGCAATTACCTTTATCATTTTATTGCTGTGCCAGAAAGTAATCAGAACAATTATTTGAAAAAGGAGGTGTATAAATTCTAAATCACACTTGCTGGCATTTTTGATAAAATAGCAGCTTTATCTCAGAAAGTGGCAGGGACATCAGATAAATCATGCATCAGTCAAGTGTAGCTGACCCCCAAGTGCATTGCACAATATCAGGAGTGCTTCAAAAGAAACTTTCCTATATAATCCATCATTCTTTATAATACCAAAATAGCTATACCTGAAGAGCAGGAGCTAGAGAATAATAATATAAATCTAAGCAATATGAACAAAACCATTAATAGTGCTCCTTTCTTGGCTGAAGGGGAGTCAGGAATCTGAATTGTGTTCAAGGGAAGAATTTCATTGAAATTTTTAAAATGAGTGGAACAGGTTTAAACAAATGAAGCAGCAAGTTGTGCCTTAAGAATTCACTAAAAAAACCAAATACATCTACAGGAAAATAAATGCACATAAGAGACAGGTGTCAGAAAGACTCATACAAGAATGTAAGATATTAGTCCTGGCATACACATCTGAATTTTCCTATTGTTATCAATCTCTTTTATTCAGGACAGCTTGGACAAGCATTTCACTGCATTAACAGGGAGCAAAGCACTGCAGTTAGAACAAGGAGCTGTTTACTAACTTTAAATTCAGTAACTACAGGAAAAAAAAAAAAAAAAAACCAACCAAAACCCAGAGAGAAACAGAATTACCTTTAGAATTAAATTTTTTGTGCAACAGAAAAATTAGCACAGGAACACCACAAACCCAAAACCCTCCCAGCTACAGTGATATTTGCCCCATTTCAGCCCCCTCCACACAAACCCAACATCCACTTTTGGCCATTTCAACAGGGATGGAGACCCAGGGATGGAGACCCAGGGATGGAGACCCAGGGATGGAGACCCAGGGATGGAGACCCAGATGGCAGATGGGGCTGCAGGAGCTCACATTTTATCAAAAAGGGCAAACTCCCCCAAAGAGCTGCTACTGCACCTTTCAACTAGAAGTGAGGGGGAGAGAAATGAAAAGGTTAGATAATAAATTATTACTTTTGTGTTGCTTGGCAGCTGCATCACACCTGGCTCTGAGTGTGAGGGGACCATGATTGTGCCTTCCATGCCTGGCTGTGAAGATAACCAAATACTTCTCTGCCACCTTTCTGGCTAAAAGATGTTTGCAAGAGGAAGATGCATAAATATACAACAAAGAGATGATTAATAGAAAAAGTGAATAAAAGAACCCTTATTTTCCTGAATTTCATCCTGAACCATTCAATTTCAAAAAGAACAATTTTATTTTGTGGAAAAGAAAAAGAAAGTCTCCCGCAGAGGGGTGGAAGACAGAAAATGCCACCCTGCTGCATGCCACATTGTATTATGTAAAGCAGCTGAAAACCACAAGAGATGCCACTGTTAAGACATTTTTAACAGGGGAAGAAGCTGCCAGCAGGATGGTTAGATTTGCAAGTTTGATTGTACTAAAAATACTCTCCTAGAGGAGCATTAATAATGTCACAAAAACAGATATTCCACAGAAAAGTGTATTCCTATCTTCAAAGTTCATTTAAATTATTTGAAGAATATGGTTGGTGATTAAAAATGTGTTGATGTCTTTCTTGCAGAAAGGTAAATTTTTTTTAATTTCTTGATAACCATACTTTTTTTTTTATTATTTTACTATAAAGTTACTCCTCTACACTTATCCCACTGAAGCATCAAGCCTCAAATCAAGCCTGTTTTTCAATGGGGTTATTTATTAGGAAATGGGAGCAAACCACTAACTTTTAACTGAAAATGCAGCATTGTCCTGTTAGTTTATGCTCTGTGGCAGATAGATACATGATGGGGAAAGGTCCACTGATGCCTGTTACCAACCATGACAGAGCTACAGAGATTTACAATGCAGCATCAATCTTGTCAGCTGGATTCTTAATACTGACTGCTGGGCACTGGGGAAAAAACAAACCATGTTACGTGAACTCCTTGGTAATGCTGGAGCTTCAGCCTGCACCTACACACAAGCCTATTGGTACTAGAAACTTACTTTTGGAACAAGCTTTGGTGCCATGGTAGAGGAAAGGTCTTCACCTGTAAGAAAAAAAAAAAAAAGATTCTCAGTTAGACTGAAATTTAATTTGAATTGCAGTGTATGTCAATAGTGTGATTTCCCTTACAACCAACTCTGAATCAGGGTTTTAAATGGGCTCTAAGTTTCAATATATATATAAGCAAAAGCAAGTTTGATTTTTTTTTATATAAGCAACCAGGAATTTTCATGTTCATCGGGTCACCTGCTGCTTGTTATGAGCCAAATTAAAAAAAAAAAATAAAAAAATCAACAGATGGCACATTGAAGACTTCTTCTGTAACAAGCACTACACAGCTCTGATCTTTTGCATAAGAATGCCTTAAAAGCTATGGTCTGAATTTAAGAAATACTTGTTCAGGCAATAATGCACTTGAGTTAGTAAAATAAACAGCCTTTTGTGATTTGGGATATAGCATATTTTAAGGCATGAAAGCAAGTGACTTTTCAGTCTATTCTGGGTTTAAAATTACAAATTGCAAAATATCAGGATAAACTACTTAAGAAATACACGTTGACTTCAACTATTCCAGTCCTAGTCCTAAGCAGGATTATTATTTATATATCACTAAACAAAACCGGATCCTCTTTACCCTCCCTGTTGAAATAAAAGATGCTGCTTTTTCCTTGGCAGTCACTGTGCTAAGATCACTCTATTCTGAGGATGATTTTTAAGGTAAGAGCCCAATCTCTGTTCTGAATGGCACAGGAATTGCCAATGATCAGACACAACCACGACACATTCTGGAGGACATCCCAGAATCACTGGAACAATCTTAAGAGGGTAAAACCTTTTTGTCAGCAACCCCTTCACCAACAGAGAAAATTGCCTCGTGCATGTGCAGGGGCTGGAATAAAGCAAAGGGACCTTTAAACAAGCAGAAATGAGAAAAAGAGGAATTTGTCCCCATGCTGCCTGTCCAGGACTGATGAAGCCCAAGGTTCCCACAACTTCTGTCCTGAACACAAGTGCTGTGCTGAGGCTGCAGCCATGGTGATGGGCAGGATGCTCCCCAAACACCTGGAAGCACCTCCAGGTGCTCAATAAAAGCTCCTGTGCAGCAGGAGAGGAGATGGAGCAGGAAGGTAACAGAGCACAGACCCACCCTGTCAGCATTCCAAACCTCAGTGGAACAGAAATTTAAATAAAACTTGGTGGTTACATTAAAAAAAAAAAAAAAAAAAAAAAAAAATCAGATCCTGTGAACAACTTCAGGCATATTTCTTGACAGTCTAGAACACAAGTCCTTGGGTTGTAAGCTACTTTCCTAATGACTTTCACAGGACTGCAGCCTGAAATTGGGTACATGTGATGGCAGCACTACAGAGAGAACTCCCAGATTCATAAAAACTATTTTTTTCAGTTCATCAGCTTTTAAGCACTAAAGGGAGATTCTCCTTGAAAGACAAGTCCTCAGGACTTGCAGAACATAATGCTCCCTGGTTTCAATACTAAAATTTAAAAACACTACTATATCACATCAGTATATGAATAAAATTCCATATGAAAACATTTAAAGTACATTAGATTTTTGGTCAAGATGAAAGACTGAAAAAAACTCAAGCAATCTATTCTAATTGGGTTCCCATGGTAACTGTACAATTGGGTTTTTCAGTATAACATCCCAAAGGCCCAATGCACACTTGTAAAATATACTTCAAACAGCCTGAATTGTTTTTACATTACAGCACTCCCAGGAAGATCAATTACTATACATCCCCACCCTAACTATTAGTGGCAGGAGATGTTAACACTATTGGCCAGATTAACATAAGTCATGTAGAAAACACCACATATCACCATCATTATATAAAACTAATTACACACTTCAGATTCATCAGACATGTTCCGAGTAATAAACCAATACTACCCCTGTCACAAGATCATGTTTACTGAATGTTAGAAATCAACCCCAAATATATGCCAAATCATTTTGCCTCTCATATTGATTTCAAGGATAAACAGAATCAATCATTAATAATTACATTATAAGATGACCCACAGGGTTAATCATATTCTTAGCAACTCTCAACAGAATCAAATCTAGCTGCACAAAAAGGCAACAGAAAAGCAGTCAAATCCAGGCCCTGTATAAATATAAATACTACATAACCAGTAATATAAATCAAGGTGCATCACACAACTCATTAGTGGAAACATTAAAACACCCCCATTTATTAAAAAACATCTCTCAGATGAAGCACTTGACCTTTTTGGGCCTCAGTTCTACTTTCTGAAAGCCCAGCACTGGCTGGAGGCTCAGCCTATCCTTCCAGACCTAAGCAGCAAAGCTAGAAGGAGATAATGACCCACACCCACTTTAAGTAGGATTCAAAACCAATTAATTCAGTTATTTTTTTAAAAATAAACAGAATCTCATTTCTCCATCAACCAACCAGAAATCATGGACTGAAGTCCACAAATAACCAGAGGTATTTCTGGTGTCAAAAGGAGACTGTGCAAGGGATTTCCCTTTTCTCCCCACCCTTCCCACTACATTATATTTGATCACACCAAACATCAATGGAGCTGGATGAGGGGAAAATAAAGTTGTGTAAGCTGTTTCTCTGCCAGTCTAAAACTGTGCCTTCAACACAGCCAGCCCACTGCTGCCAATGCAAGTTCTGCATTTTGTATGTATTTTAAAATGCTGTACATTTCATCCTATGAGTTTTTGAAGCAAAATAGAAAAATTAAGCTTTTAGCAGGGCCTTGAGTGTATTTTTGGCATTTATTAAAAGTTTACCTAATTAACAGACCTTCTGCACACTTGAGTGTGCAAACAAGCAAAGACAGAGTTACTGTGTGCATTGTACTGATTGATGTAAAGCAATCAGATAATATAAATATTATTGAATGATGATTACACAGCACCAACATTTACAAACAGCCCTGATACTTGCTATCTGCTACTGCAGAGTTACCTGGAGGGAGTTGAATCCACACTTGGAGCATGCAGCTGGCATGAGTCAGAAAACAAAAATCTGATTTCCAAGTGGGCTGCACTGCTAATATACACTATATTACTGAAGTAGCCATTTATCTCATCGTAATACACTAAAAAGTGGCATTTTGGTAATGATCAAAACCTGAAAACACCCCATCAGGCAAAAGCCCACATCCTTCAGCATCCCATCTGCAACATCACACAGCATGCTATTAACACAAGGCAACATTTTTAGTGATTTTTACTGAGCTGCCATCACAACCCCCAAAGAAGTGGGACTCAAACTTCAAGTCAGAAGCAGGATTTCTGGATGTGAAATAGCAGTGAAGTTCCTGAGCCCAAGCTCAACACTTCCAGCTGCCAATCCAAGCCTATCCAGATGCCACCAGCCCCTGCTTTGAGGGAGGGAAAGTTTTTACTCCCCTCTGCTCAGCTGCTCAGGACTAGAGGCCCTTGGTCACCTCTACTACTTCACTACAACCCCCCTTGTAAAGCAGAGGCTAAGTCAGACCTTTTGTATCAATTAAATCCCCGTTTCCTTCTTGAAAGGTGACTTGTTCAGATGTTTTTAATCACCTTCAGGACCTCCAGTGCACTGGGGAGAATTTCAGCTGCATGTCCAAGCTCTATGAGTGACTTGATAAGCTACCTGCAATTATTTATACCATTTCCTTTGGTATAATATAAAGCAAAATAGATAGCAGACAGTCCTGACAGATATCAGGACAGGGAGCTTTTGCTCTGCTGATGTAAAACTGTAAAGAAGTAAACAACTCAGAAAAGGATTAGCCAAGAGCATTCCCAAAGAAAAGCTTTCACAATTCCTCAAACTCTGCAGACTTCCAAAGCCACACGAAGTTTATTGACATTCAAACACATTTGACTTTTCTACACAGTAGTCTGGACCACACAAGTAGATCAGTATTAAAATTATATTTTGTATTCCTGGAAAATACTGCAACATAGGTCAGATTTTATAGTTTGGTTGTTCCTCTAAACATGTTTGACTTAATGCTGGCCCCAACACCTCCATGCTGAATCAAATTAGCCCTTGCAGGAGATATTTTAACAGGATCTTTTTCTTGCATAGGAAAGGTTTTGCTGATTGTACCTTCAGAAAAATTAGCACAGCTGAAGCACTGGCCAGCACAGATCTGTAGAACAGCAACTTTCACTGCTATCAAGCAGGGTTAAAAACGCAAGAACTGGAAATCTGTAGTAAGGACACCAAACCAGGCCTCTTGCTTTTTTTTTAATTCTGGCATTAATGAAGAAGTTGAGCTTCATAAAGCAGCCAAGACATGTGCTGGAGCCAATCACTACCTAAAAGGCTTCAAGCCTCCTATTAGTACATTCCCTTCACCAGTCCAAATATCTTACGAGCACTTGGTAAACTGGAGAACTGCACAATCTGTCAATAAAGTGAGGGGATTTTGAACTACTGTCCACATGACTCAATTTGTCAGTAAAAACTGCCACCAGCGCTGTGCTTGCAGAAAAATGTCCATAAATGCATTATTACAACTGGCAGATCGATGTCCATAATAAAAACAAATAGATTTAACAGGTGCTTGCTTTTACAAGTTGTGCCATTGGTGGGATGTGTGCTCAGCTTCACCCGACAGCTTCTGGAAATGGGCAATGCAGCCTGGGTTAGGCACTCCCTGACTTCACTGCTACAAACAGGAAATTATTCTAACACAGGAAACCTTTAAAAGCCTTGGGCTGCATACTAATGCCTTCAGGACGTAGTCAGAAGTTTTACACATTCACAATTTAACATATTGCTCTGTAAAATATAAAAGGAGAGATGTTAACAACTATCACCAAGCAGCCAGGCTTTTTTCTGCCTCACCCTCTTTGCAGAAATTAAGTTAATTAAGGTCAGCCACATCCCAGGCAGAGCAGCTCACCAGGCTGGAGGCTGATGCTTAACACCCCAAACCAAGCAGGAGCTACAATCTGTTCCCACAAAACTCTGACAGCACCAACACCAGAACCATCACTGCTGGAACCCCCTCTGCCACCACAGGGCAAGATGTCACCCTTGGTTCCCCAGGTGGGGGACAGGGCACCCAGGATAATTCCACACTGCTCAGAGCACACGTGGGTGCACCCAGGTTCAGCTCAGAACCATCAGTTGTTCTCCTCCCAAACCCTAACTGCATGGGCAGAGAACACTACAAAAAGTCACCCGTGTCTTGGGCATGTTTTCCTTTGGATTTTTTTTTTCCCCATTACTGTTTCTTCCAACCATTTCCCCTGTCACCAAAGTCAGTTCAAAGAGAATTTCTCTGGTGAAGCCTTTCCATCTTATCCACACTTCCCATAACCAAGTTAATACTTTTTCTGCACAAGTCCTTCAATTAGCCATTCAAGGAAACCCTGATAACCTTCCCAAAGGGCAGAGCTTCTCCTTCAGGCTCCTATCCCTGCAGTGATGCCATTAACTGATTCTCTACATACGTTAAGCATTAAACAGTGGTGACAAGTTAATTACAGAGTTATCAAGAGATAAAGTAGTCACGGTAACACAAGTTGCAATATAACTACAACAGTTTCCTATAGAGCTTCTGTTCAGTTGCTGGTGTAATTGGTGTAATTAACTTGTCATGGATCACAATGCAGATAGGAATTGCTAAAGCCACCTTGCAAGCTCACATGGCTACATCTTTTTTCCTCTTAAGCTTGAGGCTTTTTGGTGGAATTGTCCAGACTTGGAACATTTCTGTTTGGAAAACAAAGCAAACAAAACTTCTTAACTTGGAGAAAATATGGTACACACTGACAGAACATACACAAAAAAATAAGCAACTCGGTAAATTTCCCATAAGGGGATGTTTTCAGTGTCTTGCATTACAGGAAGGGGCTTTTTGCCCCAATGACAACAACCTTTACAAACACCCCTCAGACACTCATTAGGGAACTAAAAATCTTAAACTGCCAGAGAGGAGGGAAATCCGTTCAAAGGGGCAAAAGCCCCAACCAACAACAACAGCTGGAGAAAGAACTTGGGTTTAAAACAAAATACTCTGCAGTACCTCTGTGTTCCAAGTCTGCAAGCACTGGCCTAAAAAGCAGAGCTGGGCTGCCCCATGGTTACCAAGACCCTTCAGGTCTTGGCACAAGAGGGAAAGACCCCTCAGTGCTGCTCTCATCTCCCTGCAGAGAGCAGAGAGAGGTTCCAAAGGAACACCCGTGCACAGGCAAGGGGACACAGCTGCCAGAAGAGACTTTCAGCTCCCCAGCCATCTCCTCCTTAGGGCAGCATCCTGATGCACCAGGAGATCCCCTCTGATGGCTCCACTTAGGCTGCATTTCCATGCACGGGAGGGAAGACCAAAGGCCGGGGAGGCAGTGCAGGGAGGCAGAGCTCCTACACCACCCGGGTTGGTCCCCGGGGCATTCAGGAGACAGCCAGGGCTGAGAGGCCAAAACCTTCAGCAGGTTCACAAGGGAACCCTGTCAGCCGGACAGAGCCCTCCAGAAGATAACCCCTGTCCCCTGTGCAGGGGAAGCACATGTCTGGACACAGGAGTGATGCCCTGACAGTCATTCCTAAACCACCTTACACCCCAGTGTAAGGGGTGTAAGCAGAAGGCTTTGCTGGGAGAAACACCCCAGAGACTGCACCTCGCTGCTTACCCAGAGCTTCATCACACAGAAATGCAACACAGCTCAGGAAGAGGTTTATTTGGGAGCAGAAGAAAATAATCATTTTCTACCTCTGCTTTAAAACCCCTGTGCAGTTACACCACTGAACCCCTTCCACACACAGCTGCAGAGCTTGGCTTTGATGCCAACACCTCGAGGATGCTGTCAATGCTATTGCCAACCCAGGTGCTGTCCCAGGGCAGCTTCAGGGCTCTGCTGGGCCCACAGGCCGGTACCACTATCCATTCCATCCCATCCCATCCCATCCATCCCACCAGGAACCCCGGCAATGCCTGTGGTGCCACCCTCCCCTTCCCCTGGTCCCGGGGAGGTTCGGCAGGGCTGGCTGGGGGCAGCCGGGCTTAAAGTTTCACAACCCACCCTCCCCTGCAGTAAGGGCCGCCGACCGCCACATGGACCTACAGCAAAGGCCTCGGAACCGAACCGGGGGCATTTCCCCTGCTTGGTGTTAGGGAACACGGGTACCAGGCAGCCCCCGGCACCAAATCCAGCTCAGAACTCCGCACTGGGCCGGCACGAACGGGCTGCGACCGCACACATCCCCCGCAGCTGCTCCGGGGGCCGCCGGGATCCCGGTCCCGGTTCCGCTCCCGGTTCCGGTCCCCGCCCTCCCCACCGTTCTCTCCCCCCCCCCCCCACCGGAGCCCTGGGGCTCCCCGGCCCGGCCCGGCCCAGCCCAGTCCGCGCACCTGCCCGAGCGGAGGAGGAAGAGGAGGAGGAGGAGGAGGGAGGAAGGGCAGGGCAGGGCGGGAGGAAGCCGGGTCAGGCAGGGACCGCTCCGGCCCGGCGGCAGCGGGGGTGGTGCCGAACCGGCGGGGCGGAGCCGGCGGAAGCCCGGAAACGCGGGAAGGGGAAGCGGACCGAGCTGGCCCACCGGTCCCGAATGGACCCAGCCCCTGCCCAAAACGTCCTACCTGGTTCTGGTTCGGCTGCTCCAGGTGCGAGGGAACCCCCCCCGAGCCCCTCGCACTGTGTGAATGGCCGGGGAGAAGCAGAGCCAATGGGCCGGGGTGCTGAGCCCTATCCGGGCCGGGCCGGGGATGCTCCAGGTGGTCAGAATTAGTGAATTTCTGTGAAAGTTCATCACGAACCCACAGCCCGGGCAGGAGGGGTCAGAACCTGCCCGGTGCGGAGCCCCTCAGCTCTCCCAAGCCACGGCTGGAGCACACCTGAAATGGGTCTTTAAATAAAAAAAAATTAACTAGCCCTGTCCTTCAGGGCAGGGTGATGGAGGGCAGCAGGCAAGAAGAAAGCAGCTTTGTCACTGTAAAGTTCAGGTTTAGGGTGGGGAGAGTGAGCTGGACAGGGGGGGCTGCAGGGGGAGAAGATTTTGGCAAATCGAGTTTCTGAAAGAGGAGAGCTGGAGAAGGTGCAAGGGAATAAAATGTCAGAAGAGTAATGTCAGAAGAGTAGACTGGAGGGTGAGGTTTATTTGTGGTCACTTAAAAAACAACAGAAACAAACAACCAACCCACAAACAAACAAGCAAAAAAGAAAAAAAAAAAAAACAAACCAAAAACAGGACAAAAAAAGTACCACTATACTTTGAAACAGACCACTGATTTCCCAGACAGAGAATCTTTTGCTATCTGAAACTTAATGAAACTTAATCTGAGTTAAAACAGCAAAAATTATTAGCCATGTTACATGACTCAGAAGCTATCACACAGCAGAGGAACCCACCAGGGAGAGGTCAGAACAGTCCTGAAGAAGTCATTACAGATTTCTGGAAATCCCTTTTTTCACAGGGAAAGAACACTGAAAATAAAATGCCATCCAGTCAGTGCCTGTTAAATGTCATTCCTTAAAAATTAAGAATTCCGGTCCAAAATGCAGAAGTTTCCCCAATGCAGCTGCAAACACCTTTGCAATAATTGCACTTGGTGCAAAGTTCCAAGAGGGCAGCAGCTCAAAGGGGGTGTAATAGCACCCAGACACTCCTGCTGGTTTTGGAAGTTGTCATTTTAATGGGACACTTGGCTTTCCCTTTTGCTTTCTGGGCTGTTAACCTCAACTCTCTCAAGGGAATGTAAGGAAGGAATGTTTTCTACCCTGTCTTACTTTATTTACTGTCTACGTAGGAAAAGCATTGGCCAAAAGTCACTGCTAAAGTTGTTCTCAGATAGTAAAAATGTCCAGAGCTTCCCCAGCACCCTGCTAATTGCAACCTGCAAACATCACAGTTTTGAACAAGACGTGATCTGTGAATCTGTGTGATCTATGAAGGATGAATTGCAATTAATAGAAATGGTTTAACAATGATGAATCAAATTCAGATCTCATGATGTGAACAGTTTACCCAGGGAATTTCACTTAAAAGAACAAAGAGCATAACGATAAAGGAAAATTATATGAAAAGGTGTTTCATGTTTGTAATAAGTTGCAATGAGTTACAGGCTTCTGGTTCATGTTTCCTTCTTTATACATTCAGAGTCCATCTCTCTTCCTTGGCTTTTCAGTTGCTCTTAGTGAACAGACAACTCAAAGTACTGTGTAGCTGTGGTGCTGTGTGCTGATAAGAGATAATGCACCTTTTCTGTAGTTCTAATGAAGCCCTCCTTGATGGTCAATTAAAAGGTGCCACATGCAAGTGAAGATGATCTCATCTCTAAACGAGACATCTCTTCACATCTGTAAACTCTGGGCTGGATGGGATACCCTAGAGATAGTTATTTTAGAAAGTGAATATCAAATTTCACAAACCCTGATTTTTTTTTTTTTTTCTCACACATTTTTAAATCCTGTATCATGGTCTGAATTAAAAGGAGGGAAGGCAGACACTTGTGCAGTAAGATGTTGATCTGCTGCTTGGCAAAGAAAGCTCAAACCAAAATCAGCTGTTCTGAAAAACATCATCTCTCTGCAACCTTCCTCTCCTAAATGATCATCAGTTCTGTTGCTGCCTTTTCATCCTTGAAGCTGTGGATACAAAGATCAGTCCTGCAGGTTGCTTGGGATTCTTCCAGTTGAGAGGGATCAAAAGAGTTTCCACCTAAACCAAGGGTAAAACTTTGGGGTCACAGAATGTAATGGGGTGGGATGGGAAACTGAAAAAGGTTTTTCTTAAAGTCCTTGAGATGTGAATTCACAAATATTTCAGCCTGGGTTAAATTCCCTGTTAAGGACCAACCTCTGGGAGCTTCTGCTTCCTGCAGCATCTGCTGTGGAAGAGGCTTGGGCACTGCTGCTGGAGCTGCCCTCTTGCTAGCTTGAGAGAAACAGATGAAGTCTGAGGGAAAATGGAGTATTGAAAATTCACTGTGGTTGGACCTCACTTGTAGTTCTTTGATTTCCCCCCAGAGAAAATTGTCAGATTGGAGCACAGGCATAATATATTTCTGCTTTTGTGTGTCTGAGCCTTACTGAGTCAGAACCTGGCCTCCTCGCTTCCGAAGCTCCGGTGACCTCTCCACATGAACCTCCTCAGCTGTGAGTGAGTACAGCAATGTAACCTTGTCTGATTTCACTTCAACAAGTCAGTCAGTCTTGCTTTTCAGATTTATAATCACCAGGAAAAAAAAAAAAAAAAAGAAAAAAGAAAAAAGAAAAAAGGCTGAATGAAAAAACCAGAAACTGTGATTTCCTTTGCCAAGACACTTGTGTTTTCTCAGCAGCAAGGATGTGTCCTGCAAATTTAAATCTGGAAAGTTCATGTCAATACAGAGCTAGCCATTTGATCAGGGCACATTATGTGCTTTAATTGGCCCTGAAGGAAAGTGTGAGTGTGTGTGTGTGTGTGTGCAAAGGCCTCTGAATCTGGTTCCAAAATAGGATTTTTAATAATAGAATAATCTCTTATAGCAGAGTTGTGTTTGCAGCACATTATGGGAGTTGGTCCCTCCAGTTTAATTGGTGTGAAATGGTGAGAAGCCCACACCTGGGTCACAGGGAACTGGAGCAAGTGGCTGGCTGGGTGTGTGAGGGCAGGTGGTGTTCCTGGGAACCTGAAAAGTTTAGAGTTAAATTTTGATGAAGTGGGACATGAGTTGTGTGTAAGAAGGAAGGTGTAAGGCGTTGTTCTGAAGAAGTGTCATTTTTTCTGGGGCTGATTCTGGAGCTTGGGTAGGAGCAGGTTAGAGGTTTGAAGGCCTGTTAGTAGCAAAGTGTAGAGAGCTGTGAGAATCAGTGATGATGGCACATCACTTCCAGTGGCAACTGAGATTATTAAAGAACACTACTGCTTCAATAAGACAAGGCTGCCTTCCTTGAATAAAACTGAGCAGTCTGGCTCTCTGCAGTTCATCTCCACAATTCCTGAAACCGAAGGGAACTCTAATGAAGATCTGTAAATTTTAAATTGCCATTCTGTGTGAAATACTTTGTAATCCCTGCTAATAAAACTTTTTCTCTCCCTCATTGCCCAAAACATTCCCCAAGCTTTGATTCCACTTTCAAATGTGGGAGCACGGGCTCATCTATATTTAAAAAAACAAACAAAAAACACACACAAAAAACCAAACCAAACACAACACAAAAAGTAAGCTAGGAGTCCGGATATATTGAGCAGGAATACAACTGGTTCCTGCCCTGGGAGAGGAAGGAAATTGGGTGGTTCAGAGTGTAGAATTACTGGTAAGGTAAGAATATGTATTTCAGTAGGCAGACTGTTTTCAATCCTTATGAAGAAGCTTGGCATTGGGAGAAATATGATTTCTTGTAATCAAGGTGCTGGGAGTTGTTTGCCAGCCACTAATGCCTTTAGGGAAATCTAGTAGCAAAGCGTGTAAATGAAAGGGATATTAGCAGAGATTGGCTTCATTTTCTTTAGGGCAAAAACATAAAAAGTTATGGTGTTTCATGTGCCTTTCTTTGGTTGGCCTAGTTATCTACTGGCTGCTCTGTTCCAGTTGGAAAATGCTTTGACAATATTGGTGACACTAACCAGTATAAATTTTATCTGTTATGCTACAGAGAAATTTGTGGGGTAAAAAGGCGTACAAATGTTAAATAAGAGGAACTTTTGGTCAATAAGACCACTGATAAATCTCCTGTTAAATTAAGTGTGCCTGGAGTCCTATATTTAGTGGAGCTTTTGCAGCTATTGCCAAATCCCATCAAGGCTCAAGCATTTCCAATAATTATTACAGCAAAATTTACTGCACATATTTTTTTCCTGTTGACACATTAAGTGTATTTGCAAGAGAATGCATCCTTCAAGTGGTTGGGTTATTGTAGCCTGTTTAGAGATGTGCCCATCTCTGTAATCATCATAAATTCTTTGAAAAATTTGCTTAACAATCCTCTTTTCCTGGAAGAAGCTTCCTCACTGCCTTCCTTCCTGCGCCATGGGCAGAGGAGGTTGCCAGCAGTTATCTGTGCCATTGCATTCACAGAACTCGTGGCATCAATTACTTTGTAGGGGCAGGTTTGCTCCCAAATGAGGCCCTGGAAATTAAATCAAGTTAATTCCTTTTGGTCTTCCCAGCCAAGCTGTGTGTGTGCACGTGCACCCTCCTCTGGAAGGGTCACGTGCCAGAGCCTTGGAAATGAATCCCCTTGCAGTTGGTGCTAACCTGCATCGATGGAAATGGATCTGATGATTGCTGTGTTGAAACGTGCCCTCAAATGCATTGGGAGTTTGATGCTATTTTTCAAACTGCCAAATAGATAATGTCAGAACGTTTCTGAAATGGGGCACTAACATCGAGATATACTGCACCAATCAACTAACATCAGGCAAAGTACAGCCTAAAACTGGGGATGCAGGAGACTACTACAGAATTTCCATTTTCATTCCCTATGTCAACAGCTTTCTAACTTACCTACTAGATTGTTTTATGTTTTCCAGACATATTCTCAGTAGACTACAAACACTACATTCAGCTCAGCCTTCAGAACCCAAAGAATTAGATATGCTGTAGTTTATGAAATGGATGTTTATGAAAGTATCCTTTGTTTGAATTGCTCAAAAACCCAACATGAATTCAAACTTTGACAGCGTAAGCAGAAAATAAGAGGGCCATAGTGATCTCCCAAATGTAGCCTTAACTATTGAGGTTCTCATATTGAAAATGCAATTTTCTGTCTAGATGTTTATGAATGTCTTCAAATTCCCTTTCATAATAGCCCCTTTCTGACAGGCCTTTTTCAACTCTGAAATATGAGAAGAAAGGTTGCTGCAGAATGCAGTATATACCATTACAGGAGGTACACCTCTGTCCCTCAAGCCAACAGTGCTCTTTTGGAAGTCAATGATGATATATGCATGTGGAGGAGGTTGCAGAGCCCAAGATCCACTGCAGAGAAGCAGGATTCTTTTACTGCATCACAGCAAGTTCAGATGCTAAAATATGGTGTGCCACTTTAGGGAGCCTGTCTATGTAAAATGTATGAATTCCCTGTGATTTTATAAACCCCACGCATCGCTCCAGCCCGGTGCAGTCTGCAGAGTGCCAGCAAAGCTCCTCACGTGGCCACCCAGGAGCAGTGACAAGTGGTAATACTGAGTTACTCCTAACAGGTAGGAATGTGTCTGGGTTGTTATGGAGAGTGCCTGCATCAAAGGACTGCATTCCCCGGCTGACCCCCATGCAGGTTCCCACCCAGGTACTGGGATGGGTGGCAGCAGCACAAGGGCAACGAGCACACAGCAGGAAAGCAGGCACAAGGCACAGACTGGTTCTGTCTCTTGTCACTCACATTTTCTCTTTCTCCTCATGCTTTCATGCAAACCTGATGGCAAGTGTGCTTGAGCAGCTGAGGAGAAGCAAAGAGTCCCTTAGGGGGCTGGAGAGTTGGTGTTGGACCTCCGTGAGAAAGATGGCTGGTGAGCTCAAGCCTGGGGGCTGAGCCTTGATACCCAGTGCCCATCATCAAATCCCAGACTGGTTTGGGTTGGGAGAGACCCTAAGGATCATCTAGTTCCAACCCCCATGCCATGGCCAGTCCTGCATCTGGAGCCTAAGGAGTTACAGGTTTCTTCAGAAAAAATGTTGGCCATGTAAAATGTGGTTTGAAGCTGATGAGAAGGCTCTCAGTGATATCCCTGGGCTTGATGTCATGTCATTTGACCATAGAAGATCAATTTTATCAATTTTATGAGATTAATTGCTTTTCCCGGATTAAAATGGCCTTTTTTCTTTCTATAAAAACATGAACACTAGGATATACAGTGCATGAAAAGGAAGATGCAGAGGTGGCAGCAACATCAGGGACTTGTGAGAGCCAGGAGAGCCTTGCAGGTGTTTGTAAGGCAAGGTAACAACTGAATATCGATCATCCTTTGGTTTTGAGGACTCAAATATATGAGCATACTGCAAGCCATGTAAAATCCAAGAAGGCCAAAAAGTATCCCCAGTAATTATAATCTGGAAGTGCAGATTATTTTGTCACTTGCTGGGGTGTTGAACTTGTGTACGTGGTAGATTGAGTAAAGAACTGCAGTGTGATGGAACAAATTGTTCTTTGTAGGAGTGGCAGAAAGGAGAATCATCTTCATTTTCTTTGCTGTCTACTGTCACCAAATGTTGAGAGAATTACCTGCTTCAGGGAAATACTGCTTTGAAGTTGTTGCAGAAGTACTTGGTATAAAGCTCTGATGCCATCCAGCATCAATATGTTCTCCAGGAGAGCTGTTTGCTGCTGCAGTGTTCATATCAGTTGTGCTTGTGAGACTATCCCTGTCTTTTTCTCTGGTCCCTAGATCAGTCTTTACTGCCTTCTTTTCCTTTGTTTTATGACTTTGTTGAGCATCTTTTTCCTCCAACATAATTTGGACAAGTTTCCAGTTAACGTTCAGTCCTGCTTGTAATCATCATGGTGAAAAAGGAACAGGAGACCAACAGCTTCATTGTCCAGCCACTGCGTTCATTTTAGTGCCTATAAAATCTGTTGGCTTCTTTGTTGTTGTTTTGGAGTGAAAAAAAGGGACAAGGAATTGCTGTTTTGACAAGTCAGAGAGGTGGTTAACAGCATCCTGGTGGAGGACTTAAATAAACTGCTGGTGGCAGGATGGGTTGGCAGAGGACAACCAGGGCTGTGATGGAGCAGGGCTGGGAAGTCCCCAAGTTGTGTTGTGCTGGAGGACCTGGCTGTGTTCCTACACCTCCTGGGAGGTGACATCCCTCCCAAATGGTCCAGAGGTGTCAATCCCTGCTGAGGTGAGAGGCTGAGCCCCTGGTCAGCAAACCCAGCTGCCATAGGGCTGCTCCCACACGGACACTGCTGCAGGCAAACCTTTTCCATATCCAGCTTTCTTAGTTTAATAGCACACATTAAAATGCCAACTGACCTGCAACGGGAGAAAAAAAGAAAAAAAAAAATTGTTTGTGACATTAAGCACCTTAACATGAAATAATTCAAGTTAACCTGCAGCAGATTTCAGGCATAAGCAAGTCCCTTGGTGGCAAAGGTAAAAATGCACACCCTGAAAAGGTCAGGCATCTGCTGAAACCTCCTCGTGCTCCCAGCTCTGACAAAAGTGAGATGTAGGCAAAGGCAGCTCCAGAAGAAGCCTGAGGAATAAGAAAGGAGGTGTGCTAGTCAAAAGAGAGATAACATTTCTATTTCTAACAATGCTGTAAGGTACCAGGAATCAGAAGGAGCCCGTGAAGAACTGCTCTGTCTCCTGTGTCTGCAAATCTTCCTTAAAAAGTTCCTAACTTCAGCTCTGCTCTCAGGCTGCCTCCTGCAAATCACTGCCCTCCCCTGCCTGCACTTACCTTTACCTGGCTTTTCCAGAAGTGCAAGAGGAAAATTAGCATGGTTTAACAGTGTAGTGGTTGAATAGTTTTATACTGAACTGGGACAGAGAGATCATTTTGATTCGCATATTGTTTCAACACTGGACAAATACAAATGTTTCTCTTGAGTCTCAGGATATTTTTAATTCTGCTTTTTGGATATTGTTTTATTTTGTTTGAAACTCAAAATGCATTCTTCCCAGAATTTTTAAGCTTGCTCTTTTAATTTTTTTTAAGGGTATCCTGTCAGTTTTTAGATGCAGTCTTTTCATGTTGCCAGCAAATTGCTTTGATCTGCAGACGAGAGCTGATGAGATGCAGCTTCCTCATTGCTCAACTTTGCCAAGAGTTTCAAGTGTGCCTGTGATCCAGCCTGTCCAAATCCTGAAATCAGGAAAATAAAATTCCTGACAGGATTTTCCAAAGAAATCTTTTCCCATTGTCTATAAAGAAAAAAAACAAAAACAAAAACACCACAGAACAAGATGTTTTTGCTCTGGTGTCATCAAAGTGAATGTCCCACATCTTCATGTGTCAAGGGAGCTTGCAGCACAGAGGGAGAGCTGGGAGCTCCATTTTTCCAAAAATCCAGGGCTTTGGGTACCTCTCAGTGCCTAAGATGAGGAAACACACCCGTCCCTAGAGAGGAAGTGGGGTTTTTTGGTCCATTCATATCAAATTACATCGTGGTTGGTTGGAAGAGGTAGCCCAACATTATTGTCAAAAATACCATAGTTCCTTCAGTCGTGGGTGAGCGACTCTTTCTGGTTTGAGTGCTGCTGGAATCCTGCAGCATGTTTCAGGGAAGAAATAAATAAAACACCATTCATGCCATGGGATCAGCATACTCATTTACTGCCAGATCTGCAGCCTTTTCTCAAGGCACAATACAATTAAAGCCAGGCAGAACCTGACCTGAGTGAGGACTTCACCATTGGATCTGTGAATTTTACTTTTCTGCATTTTTATTATTTCTCACACAACAGTAAAACTATTCCTCCTGCTGGTGATTCTACATCGTGCTGGGTATTGAATCCCTTTCAGAAAAGGCCTAACTTCTGGAAACCTAATCTTGTATAGCATGCTACCTAAAGAACTTCATTCTTATCAGGATAACAAGTTTACAAATACATATTTTTCAAGCACATCCATGACGGTTTTGTTAACCTGGTTCTAATGGTGATCTGGCAGTAGCAGGAAAGGATGAAAAGCAAAGAACAGGCTGAGATCTAATCTGACCCAACTCATTGATTCACTCCCTGACCTTGGGTAAGCCTTTTGACCTCCCTGTGCCTCAGTCAGCTCAGCTGGAAAATTGGGTAAAGAGCGGAGCCTGTTAGAAAACCATCTTCAATTTGAACAAAGATTTCCCGGAGACCCAAAAAAAGTGAGCACAGACATAATTGATTGTGGAGTGCACAAGAATAACATCCTGAGCTGTGGGATGCTGTGGATGACATCTCATTCGTTGTGTGGTGGCTGGGTGGTCTCTGTGTCCACAGGAGCACTTCTCATGTGTCCAGGGCTGTGTTTTCACTTTCACAGCATTACTCTGTCCCTTGGTAGGAACGGGACTCAAAAACTGTAAGAGCCTAAAAAGATGCTGGGGAGTAACTACTATGCTGTCCAGTTAAGAGTCACTGAACTAAATTATTATCCCCTGGATTTATCACAGCCTAAAGTGGCATCGCATGCTGCTGTATCAATAAAAGAAACATGAAACCAACTCTCCACCTCAAATTCACCCCAGGCTTTCCAGCCTGTCCCCAGGCAGGTTCCAAGCCCTCAGCCTGCCCCTCTCATCACCACGATGAAGGTCCTGCCACCCCACCACGCACCTGAGGGAGCTGGGGGTGTTGAGGCTGGAGAAGAGGAGGCTCAGGGGAGACCTCATCACTCTCTCCAACTCCCTGAAAGGAGGTTGGAGCCAGGGGGGGGTTGGGCTCTTTTCCCAGGCAACTCTCAGCAAGACAAGAGGGCACAAGAGGCCTCAAGTTGTGCCAGGGGAGGTTTAGGTTGGACATTAGAAATAATTTCTTTCTGGAGAGGGTGATCAGACACTGGAATGGGCTGCCCAGGGAAGGGGTGGATTCTCCATCCCTGGAGATATTTCAAAAGAGCCTGGATGTGGCACTCAGTGCCATGGGCTGGGAACCACGGGGGGAGTGGATCAAGGGTTGGACTTGATGAGCTCTGAGGTCCCTTCCAACCCAGCCCATTCTATGATTCTGTGATTCAGGTGCCCGCTCCCCGCAGGGCATAGGAGCCCGGGGTTGGCTTGGTTCCCACCCTCCTGTCCTCCATCCAGCAGCCCTGAGGCTCAACTGGGAGCTGCTGGGGCCGTGGGGAGGCGAGCCAAGGGCGTTGGGGTGGCATGTGGATAAAACCCCAGGGAGCTGGCAGCGGGCGGGCGGCCGCATGCGTGCGCAGAGCTCCCGACTCGCAGGGATTTGGCACTGTTTGTCCTGGGCACAGGCCAGCTGCTCTTGCTGGTGCCAGCATGTTTAAACTCTCCTGGACTTACTAATCTATTCTCCATGACCCATGCTGGAAAAATGACCGTTTCCTTTTCCCCAATTCCCACATCTGCTATTTGTTTTCCTCTCTCTTTGCCTTCCCCAGATTTGGGAAGGAGTTCAGGAATGCAGAGGGCTCCTCAAGCCCCAGCTGACCTCAGGCACCAAGGGGCATTTATCTGACATGGTTTCCTCACTTTCACCTGCATATTCCTAGGCTTTTTCAAATTAAATTATTTTTTTTTCAAATTAAATTAAATTTTTTAATTTGTTCTGAAGTGTTAGCTTAGCCATATGGGGAGAGTAGGTAGGAGGGTGTGGTATTTCCAATGGAAACCTGTAAATCCAACTCTGCCAGCTAATTGGCTCTGTCATTATCCTTCCATGAAATATTCTAAATTTTAACATTAATATTAGGTGCAAACACCTTAAAAAAAAAAAGTCACTTCTACTAGTCCAAATGAAATTACTATGTGGGAATGACATTTATGCTGGAATAAAATCACCACTGTGCCTCATATAACATAATATATATATATTCTGCATTAAGAAAAATCTCAGGCTCTGCTCACTTTAAAAGCACGGGCACAGAAACACAAAATGAAATTTCACCTGAAAATATTCAATTTTCTGCATGGGTTATTCCAAAAGCATATGTTTTATTTCAACAACATAAATAGCAAGGAAAGCTGGAAAGCAGTAAGGACCAATGCAGTGCTGAATAAAATTCAGTCAGAAGTTGCAGAATGACACAAAACATTGCAGTCCTGAGAGGTGCTGCATGACATGCAATGGGCTATCTCAACAATGGCTTCATTGGTATGAAGAACTCACCTTGTTTTTCCTTTTTTTTGTTTTTTTCCCAAGGAAAAGGGCATCCTAGACTTTCCTCCGTGCATTTCTCTGTGATCCTTTTTAATCTGAATGAAGGGATTTTAGATTTTTTTAAGCATCCCATGTCATAAAGATGCACCCCTGAAAAAAAGAATAATAAAAACAATCACATCTTGGGAGAGAGAAACTTGTTAAGAAAGATTAAAGGGAGATTAAACCAACAAACTTAGTATCCATGAAGATGCTTAAATGCCTTTTTTCTTTTTTTTTTTTTTTTAACAACTCAGTGAAAGTTTGGTGTCAAAATAGAAACTAGAGGCTAAAAATGGGATCTAGGTCTACTGCTGTCTATTCCTCTGGGCTACAGAGAAGTACAGGAATTACCCTGAAGTATTTGGTGGGTTTTATATCAAGAGCCTAAAAATAGAAGCGTACTTACGGAATTAAGCAGAAAGGAGTTTTAAAAGAGCTGATTAAACTCACTGTGATTCTGCTTTTTAGATTAATGACCAAGAAAGAGGAGCTGAATTTTTCTGACTTTCTGATACACGTGTTCCTCCTAGTAATGAGAATTTGATGCCAGGAATTAGCTGAATAGCAGTGGGTGTGAGTGGGGGCATTGAGGTTTGCAGGCAGCACAGCTGGGCTCTGGCTGGTGACAAGGTGACACCTCCTGCCCTGTCTCCTCCTTGGAGGTGGCACATCAGAAGTGTGTGCCTCATCAGAAGCTCCCAAACAATTCTGAAAACTTTTCCCTGCTCATATATAATCTGCTATTATCACTCTTGGGTTCCTCTTGCTTTTACTGCTGTCCAGATTTCCTTTCAGCATCGGGCACCTTTGTTTCAGATTATTTTTCCCCAGATATATTTGGTTGCCTTTTTCCAAGCTAAACGTAAGAGCCTGAACAGCCTGCTTTGAAATAACCTCTGATGGGCCCGGGCCATGTCTACTCTGGCTATCATAGACAAAAAGTCAGAGATTACAAATGGCATTAGGTCATGGAGCCATCTCCCTGCCAGCACTGCAGGGATGGGGCTGGCTCTGGCCGCGGTGACAGCCCCTGCCCGACAGGAGCCAGGGGGTATCTTGGGGCAGCTCCCTCTGGATCCGAGCAGCGTTGGCTCTGGCCAGCAGATAAGCTTCTCTTTCATGTCCCTGTGCCACCAGGAAAGGAAAAACCCAAGGCACTGGTGGAACGACTCCACCATTGTTCCTGGATGACCCTGCACAGTTTCAGAAGATAAGGAGGTGTCTGGGCATGGCAGCGAGAGCCATGGCTTGTGCCTTGTGCCTGCCCTGGGGCTTCCAGCACCCAAACACCAGAGGGTTTGAAACACAGGATGGCGTTTTGGCACTACACTTCAACATCGACCCGTTTTCTGCAGAAGGAAAGGCAGGGCTGGAGCTACAAAGCAATCAAAAATCCATACTCGTGGAAGACAATTAATACAAATAGCCAAACTAAGGGGATAATCCTCCCTGAAGCCAGTGGCAAAGCTGCCTTTGATTTCCATAGGCATGAATTACAGGCAAAGAGAAAAACTGCCTTACATGTAGTTGTAATTGACTTGGTTTGCAGTGACAAAGTTGCTGCATGGGGGGAAGGTGTGCATCCTAATTGTCTTCAATCTCTTGCTGTCACTGGGTTTAACTGGGACTACCCATTGGGCTGTAATATTTATTTTTTTTTCTCCTGCTGGGACACTTTGCTGTGCATGTTAACAGCAGCACAGCTGCAACAGGGACAGCCCCGGCTGGTGCTCAATTAGATTAAATCCAGTGTTTTGGGTTTTTTTAATGCTTTTGTAGTTCTTTTTGACATGTGGGTGGCTTTGTGTTTCTCTAAAAATATGGCATGAGATTCATCACAGTAAGAGTGCCCCTCTAAAAACCAGAACAAAGAGGATGTAGAGAAAGAAGGTAAAGCTTTTAGTGTAACAAAACAAAACAAAAAAAGGCAAAAAGAGGGGAAAACCCCAAAATTCTTTAGTCTCCTGGCTGTGTTAGTTTAGATGAAACTTTCAGACTGACTTCATTTTGGCTTAACAACAAACTTGAGAGGGAATGGTAGCATAAAAACATTTTTTGTTAGAGAACTAATTGATCATACCTTGTTTCTTCAGCAATTATGTAACATTCCCCTCTTGATCTGTTCAAAACTTTTGCATCAGTACAGACATGCAGTGTTTCTGCTGGGTTCACCAGTAGATACACAGGATCCTTCTCTGATCAGCCTCAGGGACCTGTGGCTCCTCTTGACCAAGGGTGTTCACCATGTGAGGGATGGAGAGCTCTGCAGAAAGGAGACTTTTCCATAATTAAACTCCACGCAAAAGAAAGGGAGGTCTTCATCATAGTTTCTGTATTCATAGAGAACCTGTTGCCATGGGAGCTGGCATGGCACAGCAAGGCAGGCAGAGTCAGGAACATTACATTACATTTGCCATGGAGCCACTGGAGGGTCCCTTAAAATAAAGTCGCCTTTTATCTTTGCTTTCTGAATAAACATAAAACTAGATTTTTAGTGCAAAATCCTGATTTCAAGGTTATTGATGCCAGACTAAATTAATACAGTCTGTGCGATAGCATACAAAATCCCCAGCAAAGCCAGGGATACTCCTGTCTTTTGAAAGCTTGACATTTGTTTTTCATCATGAACTTAAAGGTCAGCAGCTACAGATGAATCAGGATACCTGCTTGAGTTTACATTTACATGCATTTTATTTTATTCCCATGTGCACTTTTTATGAGATACATCACTGGAATAAAACTGTAGCTCTCTCTTATTATCCAGGTTTGATAATCTAGGAGAGTTATCAACCTCCTGCCTTTAAGGACAGCAGAGTTGTCTTCAGCACATCACCGTGCTCAGTGGGATGTGCTGCTCACAATGTCTGTGTTCTGCACTGCCTGGCCAGAGCATCACCACCAATTTCACTTATATATATAATTTTTGGAAGTGGTTCTCTCTTCCCCACATGTAATTCTACACGTTTTGTCGTCCTGGAATAACAGCAACAGTGCACTGCCAAAAGCTGTAGAAAAATAGTTCATGTGTATTGGTGCTTGTTTAATTCTCATTTTATTTAAACATGTGAAGATGCAATTAATCAAAATTCAGGTTTCAGAACTTCTAGGGATTCCAGTGCCTCATTCAGACTTAGGATGAACGCATCCCGTGTCTTCTGCATGTAAATTTTTGGTTTTGTTCAGAGTAGCAACTGACCTGTATTGCTGCACAGATTTTTTTGAAACCAAATAACATTTTATATTTTTACCAAAATACCTGTGGAGCTGACAGAGCATGATGCATTCATTTTCCTTGATTTTGTAGTGAGGGAAAAGGCTAGCATGAATAATTCAAAAATAATGCTGAGACTGTTAAGATTTAGTACTGGAGAGGTCATCACAGTTGGGAGAATGAGCTAGGAGACTATTACTATTCCACGATCTTTGAATCTCAAGGTGACATCATTATTATTTCTCTATATCTATAATGCGGTGCTGCAACCAACTTATTGCAGTGTTTCTCATGTAGGGGAGAAAGATCAATTACATACAGACCTCAAAATGTGAACTATAAGCATAGTGTCCAATAAAACTGTCATTAACAGTCACCACAATTTTAACTGTATGCTTCCAGGTCAAGCTGCTTTAAAAATGGTAACTGACATTGAAAGGTTGAATAAAGAGCACCCCTTCCAAAGGGAACAATTCTTTATCCTAATTAAGTTTGTTAACAAACTTGCTAATTCCATCCTCAGGCTGACAAAACCATTCAGCATTTCATTTGTTCATCTCCTTGTTTCTGGTATGCACATTCACAGGCAACCCAGGGAAAAAAAAAATAAAATAAAATCATTAAATCCAAAGTTTTCCACAGGCTCAGTATTGGTGAGCGCAGACAAAGCCTCCCTCTGCTACAGGGTTTCATTTGTTCCCTTTCTTCCACAAGAAACCCAAAGATATTACCCAAGTGGAAGTTACTGCATGACTTTAACTATCACCTCACCTCTCCACGTGCCAGTAGCTCACCAGCAAGCCCGTGGAAGTGTGTGGTATCCAAAATAAACAAGTCACAAATATTCACAAGTAATCTATGCCAGGAAACAGCCTGTGGGGCTTCGGAGTCTTCTCCCCATTGGGTGAGCACTGCCTTGTGTGTTTAATTAAACATCCCTTTCCCTTGGAGAGTATTCCACAAGACTGTAACTCTTCCAATAAATACTTTCCCTGCTTGTTTTGTTTTCTTTTTTTTTTTTTCTTTTTTTTTTTTTCAATTTCCACGTGAGTTCGAAAGATAAATACGGTGGCTTTCATAAAGGAATTAGAGAGAAAAAGGCTGGTAAGGCACCTGTACTGAACACCGGGAGGTTTTGATGCCAGTAGCTCTCAAATGTTTCTAAAAAAATATTCTGCCACATTCTGAGACAAGGATTTCCTCCTCTTTTTGAAGGAACAAGGTACTTCACTTGCCTGCTCTGGGAGGTCTGCCCAGGACTCCCACACTGATCGCTCTTGGGCACCCAACAGCTCATTGGTGATTTTATTTTTCTAAATTCTGATTTGTCTTCTCTTCCTTCCATGAATTAGGCTTTTTTCCAGTATGAAATAAATTTCTGATAAGCAAGCATATAGAAGGAGCAAATAGATTAAAATATGTAAAAAAAAAAAAAAAAAAAAATCCCAACCATGCAGATCCTTTGTTATTTTGCCTTGGCTTGTGCACAGCTGGAAGGAAGGGGCACTGTGGCAGGACCATGGATTCCAGCTCTGCTGAACCAAAAGATTAAGAGGAGATTGGTCAAAGGAATCAAAATTAAAGAGGCCAATAGAGATGCAATCCTGTGGCAGGAAAAATAAAACAGCTGTGAAACAATGTCTCTCTGATGACTACAGGAAAATTAAAAAGAGAGTAACACGGTGGCTTCCTAGGCACAGCTTTTTTTCTGCTTCAACCAAACATTTATTTTCATTTTTAGCATTTGGAGGAAAGCCACATTACTTAAGCTCCAGTATGTCCTCAATTTTGCAACCTTAAAAACGAGAACTCCACCAATTAGTAATAGCTTTAGCAAAAAGTGTGGAAAAACTACAATAGCAAGAAAAAAAACCTTTTAATGTATTCCAGTGACCTTTCACACATCCTCTGGCCAGTGCCCAGGGAAGGATGTTATCCTGTTATTTAACTTGGAGAGAAGAAAAAGGTGGCAAAAAATTGATGGAGTCATTAAACCTGTTTATCATGAAATAAAGTGTACAGGCTTGTTCATAAAGCAGGAATGCAGAGTGTGGCATTCAAGGAGATGTAAAGGTAACTGCAACCATTCCATTCCATGTGTGCTTTGTGTGAGCTCTCCTAGCAAATCTAACTGGTTGCTCATGAGAAGCAGCTCCTGGTTATGAAGAGCAGGTTTCAACCTGCAAACTAAAGAACACGAAGATGGGTGGTGGTTATTTGGTAGATCTTTGCTTTTTAAAAAAATATGAACTAACACAGCAGAACGAGATGGGGTTTGAGGGCATCAGGAGGCCCCGTTTCTCCCTGCACTCAGTGTCTTGTGCTGCTGCTGGGAACCTGAGCAAACCAATTACTGCTGTTTGCTTTGGTTACTGAATCAGGTTAAATCAACCAGCAGTGGAATACTTTACTTATTGTGCAGATAAATAATTATAATTAATTATAGTTGTTTAGAACAACATCACCAACCACCTGGAGGGATGGGAAGTGCTGGAGTGGTGGCCCGAGGTTTGAGTTTGGGAAGGCAGCTGCCTCACTGTGCTGGAGACTCCAAGCTGAGGGAAACCCTTCACCCCACTGCTGTGGTTTTGTTCTTGTGACTCTGGAGCAACCATGGCCGTAGCAATTGAGTTTTTCAATGTGTCTGCCCATAGATGGGATAAAAAAGGACATCCTCAGGCCCTTAGGCACCTCCAAGGTGATGGAGCAAGAAGTCTTTGCCACGGGGGAAGCATTTGTTCAGCTTAGGTTGCTACTTGATGTCTTTCCAGAAAGTTGCTACAGGAAAAAAAGGAGCTAAATGGGAAAAAAACCCTTAAAAATTAAATGGAAATATTAGGCAGCACACAGCTAGGAAGGGCCATATTTACAGTCCTTGAAGGAACACCAGCTTGCTAGCATTTATCAGATTAGGGGTAATTTTCCAGAAGACAAAGCCATTTTTTGGTTTCACTCTCTGGCCACAAAAGTAACATTCATAATTTTAAATTAATATGTAGGTATGGGACCATCTCAAAACCTCTGGTGAAATTTATATCTGAGGTTTTTTGAAGCATGGGAATGGTACAATGGTTAAGCTACAAACACTGTAGCTGAAAACTGCCAGAATTCCAGGCCCTGATCCTGCAGAGGGATATGATCAAGTGGATGGCTGTAGCCATATGTGGGGTTTTTTTAATGTCAGAGTTCCTGTTTCATTGTAATCACAAAAGGACAAAGGGAAAATACTCATTTCTGTAAACCTGTCATTGAAACAACTCTTTCTGTTCATTCCCTCTGGAGCCCTGGTGGCAATGTCTTGCCCTATTGCATGGCAGCATTGGGCTGGATCCCAATGAAGGGCAAAATGCAGAATTTTATAATAAGAAGAACCAAGCTCATTACAGGCCCTGAATCCATAAAACTTCTCATAATTAAACATTTTGGAAGGAACTCAGGAAAATTACTTGGAAAGACAACTAAGACCTGCACTCTGATCCTTAACAAGTAAAAAGTGTTAAGCATTCTACTTTTTGTTGCTGTTACATTTTTGTTCCATAGCCATACTCAGGAGACCCCTTTATTTCAAATTTAAAATAGTCTATGAAAATCTGTATTGACGTAATAGCTTATTAGGCTACAAGCAAAATATTCCCAGAACTAATTTTTAATTAATATAGTTCACTGAAAACTTATAAAAGATTCATACATAATATGATAAAAGAAATAAACATCCTCAATACCATATCAAGTTTCTTTTCTTTGTAAAAGTTTGTGGTTTTTTTTTTCCCTCCTCTGCTACCAGCACAATAAAACCAACCCTTACAAAATTCCCTTGCACTTGTCTCTGGCAGCTCTGTCAGGTGGGATATTTTCTGAGATGTAAAATGGTGCTTAGCAATTCAGGGTCAGATTTGGTCACCTGTTCTCACTTTGGGTCCTGCCTCTCATTAACAGCCCCTGTTTTAAATCCTGATTTCTCTTGGAGTTTGTCCCTCTACCCCCAGCAAGCTGCCCCAAGCCACTGGCAACCTTCTCCCCACCTGGGCCAGTTTTATGGGTGTCAGGAGGTAATTAAAAGGGGCAAGAAGAAGGGAATTCCTCTTATCTCTCTGCAGGCACAAAGTGAGGTACCAGGTCCCAGCTCTCAGCACCAAGTTCCCTTTTTTGTGAGGAGACATTGGCATCTCCAGAGAGGACTTTTGGCCACGTTTCTGGGAAAGGAAGGGGGATGCTGCTCTTGCTGAGGATGAGGAGGTCCCACCTGCAGATCCTGACAACCAGGGCTCTGCTCAGGAGGCACAGGGAGAAGTTCTCTGAGAAATGGGAAGCTCTGTCTCCAGCCTCTCCAGCAAGGATAAACCTTCTGTGACCTGTTCAGCACAAACCCCTTGCACTTGGCTTTGTTAAAAACTCCTTGGTGGACACATGGAGATTGGTACTTAAAATATACATCTACCCTATAGCCCTGCCTGTCCTGTTCCTGAGACCATCACCACAGCCATGAGAAGAGTGATGGGACAGCACGGGCCATCTCTTGCCTAATTAATCCAGCTGAATATCTTAGACTAAGTCAGGATAACACTGTGTATTTGACAGGCTTTAGTCTTGTGAATTCTTGATATCCTTAGCCCCTGTGTAGCTTTAAGATACTCAGCATTTTTCAGAATTAGGTCTTAAGGGCTTGAAGAAAAAACATTTAAAATAAATAGGCATTTTCCTTTGACTTTGGTGAGCTTTGGTTCAGCCTTTAAATATCAGTCAACACTTTTGATCCGAGTACAAAAAATATTTTTAATCTTATTTCCAAGCCCCTTATTGCTTGCTTTACTCTGCACAACTTCTTGAGCTCCGGATTTGAATAGGGAAATATTAACCAAAACAATCATGCTATTATTAGTTGAAGTTTTAGCTTTTAAATTCAATAAAAAGTACCACTGGGTATTCTTTAATGTTATAGAAGAATGATTAATTTAAGGTTCAGGTGCAAGACAAGGTCAGGAAAGAATTGTTACTGTATACAGTGAGCATTTCAAGATGAATTTGTAGTTTGAAGTATCATTTTATGATGCATTTTCTGTTTTGTTATCAGGGGAAGTATGATGGGTGACATACGAGTGATCACAGTGTTTTGGTGCAATGTTCTGTGATGGGCTTTTCATAAAAATTAGCTGACAATGTCATGAGTATACAAGTAAATTTATAGCTTTCATACTGGACTGCCATTCCCAGAGCTATTTCCAATCACTTGGGCTTTTTATTAAGTTTATTGTTCTTTTATTGTGCAGTGGAGTGTAAGCAGTGAGATTACAAATAAATGTAAGTTGCAGTGGGGATGAAGTCAAGCTTGCTGAATTAGGGAAGATGCAAGCAGAGGAGAGCAGAAATTAATTTGAGTCATTGGTGAGATGAGAGCCCATGTCCTGACATTTCTTGTCTGACACCCAGCCCGTGCTCAGTGCTGGAGGCTGAGGGGCTCTCCTGCCCCAAACCCAAGTGTCAGGTGGGTTTCCAACATATTCCCCCTGCTTTTTTGCTTTTCTGCCTTGGTTTTGTTGCACTTTTCACTCTCTGCTATCTTTCTACTTCTTACTCTTGCACAACAGGACCAACAAGTGAAGGGTGGTGAAGTTCCTCATTTTTGTATCATTCTCATAGTATCTCCAGTATGAAATCTTCACCATTTATTTCCCTCTACTCTTTCCCCCCTTCAAAGAGTGAATACTTTATCATTTTGGTTAATATCCTGACCAGCAGAGCAGAAAATCAGACTCATAGCTTTTAATGACACGTTCTCAACTGCAAGTTAGTAAAAAAAAAAAAAAAATTTTAAAAAAATCATTTTTATGTGGTTCTGCCATACTTATACAGACTTCTAGAAATATAATTAAAATTTGTGTTCCTTCTTTGTTATTACTGCAGTGGACTCCACTTAAACTGGATGCTGTTTGTCTGGGCAATCAGACAATAGCTGGAATCCAAAAGCAAATCGATTTGCTGTGTGGCTTGTGCTATTACTTAAGTTATAAATAAAATGATTTTTCCCAGATGGCTCCCTGATGGCCCCACACTCTTCCCAGCACCAGCTACAGCTTTTCCATCCCTGCTGTGACTCCCTCGGGCATCCCCCAGCCACTCACCCCTCCAGCCTCCCTCCTGCTCCCATGGGGGTTCCCCACATGGCCCAAAGCTTCAGCAGGAGCAGAGCTGAGCAAAGTTGGAGGAGATTCCCCAGGAATTCCCCAGGTGGCTGTAGGGCACCCCTGAGGCTCTGCAGAAGCCACCAGCCTGGCTGAGCTCTGGGTTTCAGCTTGGAGGGCCAGCATCCAGCTCCAGTTCAGTGGCATTTTTTTGGCTGAGATGGGAAGGATGCTCAAGGATTCCCAGCCCAGGCTGAGGGCAGGGCCAGGTTTTCCCCTCTCTCAGAGCCAGCTGAAGGTCCCCATGCTGGGAGATGCCCATCTGGGACCTGACTGGTGCCAGCCCTTCCCATGCCTTTGCTGCTCTGACAAATAAACCTGATGGGACCACGCACAGGTGGGGGATTAAGGGATATTTCAGGTGGGAAGTTGGTCTCCTAATTTATTTTTCTCACTCAGTTTGAAGCAGAAAGGGTAACTTCTCTCAAGGGTGTATATTTACTTCACAGGCAACTTTTCCTCCCAGAACTGTGGGCAGGGCACCACTGGAAGCTAAATATACATTGGAGAGCTTGGTACACACACTGACCCGTGCTTTGTTTTCATTTTGCCTTTTCAAGATGACTAAAATCACTCATCTTACATGCCACATTTTCGTAATTTTTTTTTTTAGAAAGCTGGAAAGATGTAACCAGTAATCACACAGCATTTGTAATAGAAGGAAAACATCTATGGTGAAAACAAGTATATTGGAAAATTGTACAACTAAAAATAAGTATTTTTCCATGAACACAATAGAACTATATTGAGAATTACAGGCAAAAAAAAAAAAAAAATCAATAAAATCCAGTATATAATAACTATAGAGTTCAAACAAAGTGCATTCATTCCTTAGTCCCTAGGAGGACCCCTGATATATACGTGCAAAACTTAATGAAAATCAGACTTTGTTGTGTCATCAAAAATAGCAAAGGAGTTGGCTTTGTTTTTCCCTGTGTTTTGGCTCATCATTGCACATAAATGTAGCACCTACTTAGAGGACCAAGCCTTGCTCCCATTAAATGCAGTTGCAAGCCTCAGACCCAGGACTGGGGGCCCCTAAACCTGCTCTGAGGGCAGGGGGGTCCTTGGTGGGGAGTTGGGTTTGCTCTGGGTTTGCCTGGGGGGTTGGGCACAGGGGGAGCCCCTCACCCCCCCTGACCTGCTCCAGGGTAGAAAAATCATGGCACCCACATTGGGCACCAATAAATCTGTCAGGTTTAGCCAGTAACTCAGTCACAGATCTCTCCATTATTCCCCCCCTCACCTCCCAGGGGAAGATAAGGAAGGAAAGAAGGGAAAGAGACCTGAAGTTTTGGACAAAAAAACCCAACTAGGATAAGTTTAGCAAAGTAGCAATGGTGAATTACATATATATATAAACTATATAAATATGGAACTCACCCTATTCAGTTGGTGACTGCTTCCCAGCCAAAAAAGTCCATTTGAACTCAGCAGCCTTAGAGGGACCAAGCTGGGGAGGCAGCAGGGAATCCTGGTGGATGATGTTCTCCTCCAGTGAGGGGATGAGGAGCAGCAATAACAAACAAGCAGACCCCAACCCCAGCAGCACAGGAGCCAGAAAACCCCCCAAGATTGCTCTTGGGAGCCATTTTATCCTGAGCACCATGGGAAGGAATCCTGTAATTTGGGTCACCTGGCCCATCTTCTCCTCCCCCCAGCCACAGCTGCTCCCCAGTGCCACAGCCACAGCCTGGCAGGTGCTGCTGGTGTCCCAGGAAAAGGGGTTTTTTTTTTCCATCCTGCTCTTCTCAAACCAGGACAATCTCCTTAGCTGGCTTTCAGCCATGGCTGCAGTTTGTGTTTCTACAAACAAACATTCACCCATGGCCAGTGAATTTTATAACAAAAAGTCTGTGGTTAGATTTAGGGCAGGGAGACATTATTTTAGCTTAGTTTTTGGTTTAGAATTCAGGAGAAGGCTCTGCTGTGATTTCACACAATGCTGGGCAGGGCACCTTTTGATTCATACAACTGCAGCAAGGTTTGGTTTGGAAGGGACCAAACTTGGGGCAGCCACAACTTCTCTGGGCAACCTGGGCCAGCGTCCCACCACCCTCACAGCAAAGAATTTCTTCCTAACATCCAATCTCAATCTTGCCTCTTTCAGCTTGAAATTGTCCCAAGTCCCTCCCCAGCTTTCCTGGAGCCCCTTCAGGCCCTGGAAGGTGCCCTAAGGAAATCTCCCAGCCTGGAGCCTCCCATCTTCATGGCCTCCTCTGGGTACACTCCAAGAGCTCTGTGTCCCCACATGAACAACACAAGAAGTGCAGTTTCACCTTCCCTGTCTTCCCACTGACCCTGAATGACTCAACTTTACCATCTAACCATTTTTAATAAAGTAATGGAAAAGATAATAATGCAAACATTTATGAAGAAGTTTAACCTGCAGGACCCCAAGCCAAGGCTGGTTGAAGCCAATGAGCCCTTTTGTTGGTTTCCATGGCCCTGATAAACTTTTACTGGTGCTGGAGACCCACCAGGAGCCCTGCAATTAGGAACCCATCCATCTCAGCCTCTGCTTTGCTTCACTTAGAAAAAACCAAACCAAAACAACATTTTATTTTGCTCACTGAATGCATACGGGAAAGGATGAGAATGGAGACATCCATCCTGGCTCCCAGCCAACCCAGTTTTGGCCAAGAAGCAAGTTTCCTATAAGTTAAAGATATGATACAAAAAAGAAACCCCATTGTTGTTCCAGCGTTCCAGCATTTCTTTGATTGTTTGCAACTTCCAAAAAAAAAAAAAAAAAAAAAAACAGAATGAAAAAAGAACAAAGGAAAAAGAAACAAAAAACCAAGGGCAGGGAATTGTAACTTTGTACCTTGGTTTAAGAAATAATTCTTAGAACTTTCTTTCCCAGAAGATAGGCAGCCCCAGCCCTGATACAATGGCTGGCTCTGGGGCAGCAACCTTAAAATGCAGTTTTGCAACTCCTTCTGAGATGAGTAATCCTTACTTCTGCCCCACTCACATGAGTAAGGGATACTTAAGTAAGAAATGGTTGAAGGGTCTGGCAAGCTGACAGGAGCAGAGGCATGAATTGAGCAATGGCTTTGAAATCTGACTGCCAGCATCTCCATAAACTTGGCATGAGTTTCTTTCACAGGGATTTTAGGCATGGGCACAGTGACCCTGGGCTTAGTAGGCAGCAAGTCAGTGTCTTTCATTTTGCTCAGACACTTTCCTTCAAAAAATAGCCATACTAACTGTATTAACATATTTTTGGAATTTAATTTATAGAAACATGATTGTGGATCATGGGGTTAGTGAGGAGAAAGGCACACCTAGCTAAATCCACCCAATATTTTAAGTCTTGGATTGATTTTCAAGCTTCAAGATATCAGTTTAAACTTGCAAAGCTTATAGTAGGATTATTGGGTTTTTGTATTTGTTAGATCTTCCCAAGTGCACTTTTCAGCTGCTGATAAACAGTATCTATATTTATTTTCACCTTTCTGGAGCTTTTTATGGGAATTAGTCAGGCTGAATCTCAGGAGACAGCTTTATTTTGTTAAATCTCCAACACATTTTGTTTCATGTTGAGTCTTTGGGAGCTCTAATACGTTTTGGGTGGGTAATGTTTCCATATATTACTCCTCCATTCATAATCCATTACTTGGATAATTCCTCATTTGTGAGACCTGGAGAAATTATGGTATTCACAAGCATTTTTTGAATATTTATATAATGTCATAGCAGGGCTTAGGATATTAGTTGGCTGGAGACAAAGGCAAGATCTGCAGTTATTCTCATACTCAAGTGCTAGTTTGATTCCTTGGTAAATTGCAAGCTTGGAAGGGAAAGAATTCCTGAACAAGGAGGTGACATTGTAAAGCTGTTGTTTCAGCAGCTGCTGCCCGGAAGAGGGGATCTGAATTTTTACTGCACAGAACTATTCCACAAAGTTAGGAATATCAGCCCAAAGTCAGCCATCCCCCCCTTTCTGTGTGTGCTGGGCAGGGCAGGAGCATCCTGAGGGGGTGGGAAGGGCTGCAGCCCCCGAGCTGGGATGTGCAGGAGGGGATGTCCTGGTGTCCTCATGGAGAGCTCATCTTGAGCAGCACTCTGGGCTCTTCCAAAGGCACAGGCTTGAGTGGTGCATTCCTGGAATTCCTCCTTGTGCTTTTATCCCCACATTCCCCCTGCTCTTTCCTTGAAGTTAATCCTGGCTCCTACTTAAAGGCTTTTGCTGGTGTGGAAGGTTCTGCCTCCCCACTCCTCAGGAGATCCAAGTGTCACTGGCAGGTGAGTGGCTCCTCGGGTGGATCCTGGGATTGTTCCATAGGAGAAGTTAACAGCCTTAGTGCTGCACTTGGCCATGATAAAAATGACATTTACAGAGGGGGAAAACCCACTATTCATGAGCTTCTCCAAAGTGGAAGGGGTAGAACAGACCAGCTAAGTGGGCTGCCACAAAGCAGGCTCAGGATTCAGAATAAATATGTCTCCTGAATCCAATTTCCAGTTCCTGGGCAGTAGGTATGTTTTCCTGTCTCCTTTCCTTTGTGGCAGGAGTCCTCTTGTGACAGTAACTAATGGGCTGCAATCATCATGGTTCTTACAACAGCAGCAGAACCAGGCAGTGCAAGAACAAGGCTGCAGTGAGTGATCCGTTCTGGCAAGCTGACAGTCTGCAGAAGTTTATTAGATGTAAATAACATTGGATTTAGTTCTGAGTCCCTTTTGGAGACTCCTCCTGGTTCTGGGACCCATTGCATGGGAAGGGAATATTGGAAGGGGCACAACCCAAAACATAACCATTGCCAATGGGGGATTCCCAAATGCCACCATGGGAATATTTTTCCCCTCTCTAAACTAATGATGACTAATCCAGTCATCCCATGCTTGACCACATGCTTAACTTGGTAACCAGCTTAAAAATAACCAGTTTACTAAACTGGTTGGCAAAGGGATGTCCTGAATGTCTGTCCTTGTGCTCACTCCAAGTGAACTGTGTAAACCCATTATTTTTAATGGAATATGTCCCGGGCTCTTTGGCTCCTACTAAAGAGACATCTGAGTTGTTGCAGGGTAGGTTGGGGGTTTTTTGGGGTTTTTTTTTGTTGGTTTTTTTTTTTTTTTTTTTTTTTTTTTTTTTTTTTTGGTGTTGTTTTGTTTTTTATCTATGGGTCTTGGATTTAAGCAGAACTCTTTTTATGGGAAGTGTGATGTTGCTTGTATCGATTTGGCAACTGGGGAGAAGGTGTTAGTGGGTGACCTTGAAAAATGTGATAAGTGGCAAGGGTGCTGAAAGGTTGAGGCACAAATGGGATGGCTAAAAGCATATTTATTTCTAGCCTGTGACGATAGAGAGGGGTGAAGTTCATGGATCTCCTTTCCACTAGAAGAAGATCCCCAGTAGCCATGAAGTACTTTCCACCACATTCTTCTCAGCTTTGCAGAGAAAATATTCACAGCTGCCATAGGGTTATGTGAAATCTGACAACAGTGAACCTGGAAGCCTTAAAAAGATAAATGAAGGGGAAATTTTAAACCTGAGACCCATATGCTGCTCTGGTTTGTGTTGAAAATTATACAGAAAGAGATTGAAAATAACAACAACAACAACAACAAAAAATTGCATGAGGAACATTGTAAACGTTTCTTTTACTCTGCATACAGCAGATGCATGTGAATGCAGCATGTAGCAGCAGAATAAGGAAATTACCAAACATTTCCCAACCCTGTTCTGTCTGAGATGGAGCAAACATCCCCCCTGGGGTACAGATGGTTCCTGTACTACTTTGGCATCCATAGAAATATTTCTGTTTGCCAGAATGAAGGGGAGATTGTGGCTGTTAATGATTTATTATGCTCAGCACAGTGATAATTCAGAGGTTTTCCTAGTAAATTAGCCTGGACTCTTCAAATAAAACTATGAGGACCAGTCCCTATCCCTGCAAACAATCCAGCCTGGTGGTGCAGAAGCAGCTGAGCTTGGCTGGTTCATCAGTGATCAGCAGAAAAATAGAAAATGCTCATAAAAGAAGGAGTTTCTAAACTATGAAACTGTTTCCTATTGCAAGAAACACACCGAGGTGCCTGGGTGCAGGCAGGGGATGGTTTTCCAGCTCTGTGGTGTGAGCACAGCAGTGATGAGATCTCATCTCCTGTGGATCCTGGCCAGCAGAAGGAAACGGGAAACCAGGGGACATGGAGATAGACCTGGCAGGAAAAAAAATAGGCTCAACAAGTCTTCTTGCTGAAACATTTAAATAAAACTGTTCTTAGAGATTCTGATGTGAAGGCCCCGTGCTGGAAAAGGAAGAAATCCTCCATCTCCTGCTGGCTACAAAGGGTAGGGGAGGTTCTATCTAATTCTGGGAAATGTTATGGCAGATAATCAGAAAAATGGGAACAGAAAGGGTCATTCTTTGAGATTCCCCCAGTTCTAAGAAAAAAAATTAAACCTCTGACATTCAAAAGAGTTCTTCAACCAGGATATTTGTTGCTTTGACTGGTTAAAATAAAGGTTAAAAAAAAGGGAAAACAGCTGTCAGCTTGTTCTGATTTCTGAACTACTGCCACTGCCCTGGACACTGCATGTGTAATTCCTTATTTTTTCAGGAGTTTTCCTCATCTATGCTCCAGAACTTGATTGTCTTTCCAAAATATTCCCACAGCAAATAAAAGTTAGGCTCTTGTTAGGCTTTCCCCACTGTATGTATTGCTTTGGAGCACTTACATTTGCTAGCACCTGGGGTAGCCCAATGCAGAACTTTGGATAAAGCTTAAAATAAGCCCAAGGGATGCTGATCATGAACAAAGTGCTTGATGAAGGGCCCCCTCTCCCACCCATCAAGCGAGCTGCTTTGGAATAATGAGATTTTTAAAAAAACCAAACAAACAACCTAAAACAAACAAACAAAAAACCAGCAAGCAAAAACCACAAACTGGGATTCTTTGTAGTTGCCTTCTGGGCTGCCAGGCTGCTTTGGAGTTGGAATTTTCCTCTATGATGGTGGAAATGAGATAGTACTTGTTGTTGAAGTGGCATTTGAGTCTCAAGGAATCAGCTGGTTCTGAGTTCAACTTCACAAAGATACAGGAGATTTTTTGGCACAATACTAGACACCGAGTATTGTAGCATTATTTCATGTTTCCCTCAATGGGCAAGTCCCAAATACATCCTGTTTTTAAGTTGTATGTTAGAGGAATAAGAGGCTTCTGGAGACAGATTAATTTATAAAGTCAAGAACTGAAATTCCTTCTTCAAAGATGTGACACTCACTTGAAGTCCTCACAATAAGCTGACGTGGTTGCAGGAACAATTGGTACTCACTGCTTTGTTTATCTCTAGGACTTGAATTAATTAGTACTTAGAAATGCTTTTGAAGTGTCTCATTCATAGAAGGCATCGAGTTCCTACTGACTGCAGAGAGCCATCTTTTAAAGCTTCAGCTTACCTCCTCCAAGAGGCTGTGCTGGAGGTTTAACCTTCCTGGATACACTGCCTTAATACACTTTGTCACTACCATCAACTTCTTTGGGAAAAATAAAAAAATGCCAGGTGAGTAAACAAAACTTCACAATTAACCCACATAAATAATTAAACAGCTCTAGCATTTTCCTTCTGGTAGTCGTCCCTCTTGAAACTAAAATATGTGGAGCCATCAAAGCTTTTTGGGGAACTGGTGCACTTTCCCCTTCCTTTGCTGTCATCTGTGGCTCCTTTGTCCCTTGATTTTCAGGTGCAGTTCAGTGGGTTCAGACTGAGATGAGTTCATTCACACCTGGCTGAGGGCAGACAGATGAAATCTGTGCCTTTGGACCTACTGACTGAGGCAGGAGAATGCAGGAGGCATGGAAATAGCCCTGTCTTGAGCAGCCCCTTGTCCCCTGCTCTGTGTTGGGTGTCAGCAGATGCCATGTGCTTTGGCACAGGGCCCTTCTTCACTGGAGATGAAGAGACCTTTGCATTCAAAACTACTGTCCTTGGAGAGGGGCAGGGGGTGGGGAGGCTGCCTGGGTCTGTAGGATGCTCCTGGTGGGCCCCTGCTGTCCCCAGGTCCTGCAAACCTCCCAGCCAGGTGCTGCTGGATGGATCTGTTTATCTTTTCCTTCTGAGTTTGCCTGAAGGGATGAGGAGTTAAAACTTCTTCCCTCAGTGTTAGCAATCCGAGCTGGATGATAGGTGCTTTTAAACCAGAGGAGAGAGTGAATGAGAAGAGAAATAAAGAAAAGTGCTGACTTTATTCTCAACCTGGGGAGCCCTATGCAGTGGAGGGTAGCATCACTCTGCCATGGCACTGCAGCAAATTTCAGGAGGAAAATGGTTATTTCTTCTCTGAGGCCCAGCCATTTGTCAGCTATTGAGACACACTCCTGCTCCACTAACTCCTGCAAAACTCTCACTGAAGTGAGGAAAGGAGAGGTGTCTTAAAGCTCACCCTGCTCACCTTGTCCTTGCAGAAAGCCAGGGAGGAAACAGGAAAATTGAAGCTTTTGAGGCAAAGATACATTTTCTTTGCTTTTCTGCAATGAGCTTGGGACATGAAAAGCAGAGAACAGAATGTCATTTAAACAAAAGAGAAGGAAATTAAAAAGTAGTCAAGGTCTGGAGGCCAGAACCTGGTCCAGCTTCTCCTGGGAGGGTCCCCTGCTCCAGGGGGTGAGGTGGGAGCTGGTGAGGGGTGGTTGCAATGTGCCCTCTCTGTGTCAGGGATCTGAAACATGAAGAGGTGATTTGCATTTTGTGATATGGAAACCTGGTGATCACTAAAAGGCAGATCAGATTTTCCTGTGGCTTTTGGTGTTGATGAGTGGGAGGGTAACCTGTTCTTGTGTTGGCTCAGGGCCGACTGGAAGCAGCAGTTCTGTTCTGGAGTCAACCCAGAAATTAATTTGTTTGTCTGGATGCAAAATCTACCTTGTCTGGCCTCACGTGTTTAATTTACTGCTCCATCTTTTTGGAGCTCTTTGTCAATAGATTTACAAATACTGTCCCTTAGTGAGGAATTCTTAGGATGAATTTTTTTTTATATGGGATGTTTTCAGTTATCCTTCTACCCACTACTTAATGTGCAATGTTTATTTATTGTTCTGTTGCATGATTGCAATAAACAATTGTAGCTGTCAGTTTCTTCTGATTAAATACCGTATTTGTTAAATAAATAAAATGATAGTAATGAACAGGGCCATTCTTTGCATGTAATGTATGACTTTCATATTTCTGACACTTTGGAAGATATATGAAATGCTGATATGCAAGAGAAGGCTTGTAAATCAAAGGGAGCTGGAAAAGATTCGGATCTGCTTTCCAGCAGAGGGTCATCTTTGCCATTATAAACTCTGAGGGTACTTTTGACTTCTCTCTGGGCCAAGATGTGCAGGTTAGAACAGGAAGCTGGACCCAGAGGACGTTCATTAACAGCTCATGAAGGGAGGATTTTAAGACACATGAGCTCTCTCAGGATATGCAGAAAGATTTGTGCCCACAATTAATGGGTCAAGGTGCTGGGTCAGGATTACATGTGGTGTCTCTGTCCATGTTTCTGATGATCAGCACCCCCAGGTTGGCTTTGCTGTAACCATTACTTATTGGTCCCAGCAGAGCCACAACTGAGGTGCAGGGATTTTTGTTCCTGCCTCAGATCTGAATACGGATAACGCGGAGGCACAACCCGCAGATACTGTCATGTGTGCTCCTTAATTAAACAATTGATTTTATCTTCATGCAAATTAAGCCGAGTTGCTTGGGCTCTTAAATCACGTGGCTGATGCTGCAGACTCCTCCGTTGGTGGGAGTAAGGTGTTAAGTTTGGTTGCTGGAGGTGTTACAGCAGCAAAGAATTTCCAAGAGCATCCTGGCAGTGGAGCTCAGCAATTCCCACCGATTCAGTAATTCATGGGCAAGGTACTCTCACACCTCCTCTTCATTTTATTCTCAGTATTCCGCAGAGCAACCTTATCTCCACCTATCAATTATTGTGGTATTAATTTATATCACTCTGTATATCTCTCTTACTTTGCTGTTTGTCGCATGCTTGCTTAAAATATGTCAACGTCCCTGAGTCGGGTTCTGTAAAATGAGGCAGGAGCTGAACACTGCAGGTTTATTTATGTGCTGGTGCCACAGCAGACGTTTGGAGGTTTGGTTTTTTTTTTTTTTTTTTGTTTGGTTTTTTGGTTTTGTTTTGTTTTGATTTTTTTTTTTTTTTTTTTTTTTTTGAGAAAGCTTCAATAATGAACAAAAAATAAGATTTAAAAAGTTGTCAGAAGAGTACCCAGAGATACCGTGCAAACAGGAAGCGTTTTGATTATGTTCGCTGGTGCAAAATTAGTAAAGAGTTTGAAATCGTCTTGTGCTTACAGATTCCATTGTTTCCAAAGAATAATTCCATCTATTTTAACATTTTCAAGTATAATTCCATTGGTAATAGCTCTTCCTTTGATTGTGAGCTACGCTAATTGAAAGGTGTGGTGCAGTGTCTGTTTTGGCAGTTACGCTTGTATCTTTTGTTTAAAAACTCAAAGTGTTGGCTTTCCTGTCCAGCCTTCCTTAGTATTTTCTGTTTTGGTGATGTGATGACAGACTTACAGTGTGTTTCCTTGTGTGTATGGTAACAGATGTTTATGTGAATAACAGACTTTTTTATGAAGGCTCACACTTTATAGCCAAATACTAATTAAAAATAATTGCATGTAAGCATTTTTGTTTATTCCCTGTTGTGCATCTTTAATCATTTGAAATCACCTGCAGTTGAAAACTGAGGCAAAGATTTGATACTGCAATTATAAGAGGCCATCTGACTCTCTATTAGAAAGGAGCAGCAACATATTTGAAGAGGAAATTATTACAAAACGTATGTGAATGCTTGGCCTCTCTGAATTTGCTTTTATACAGGATGAAAATACCAATGCATTATTTTGTTAAACTAATAGGAGTTTAAGGTATATTATCTACCAAACCAATCCTTTCTTGACTGACATCCTGTTCGGGACATATTCTGTGCACTAATAAGCTCATTACAAATATATTTTAATTAGACGTGTAACAGATGGTTCAGAGTAAATACGGGCAGTAGTACTTTTTAAAGAAGAGAAAAAAACCAGCATCTTTTTAAGGACTCAGCAGCTCAGTTTGGATTTTATCAATAGCTGATTGAATTAAGCAAAGGGAAAATTACTGTCAAAGGCACTTGAAATAATGAAAGAAGTAAAAACTAAACAAAAACAAAACCAAACCAAACCCAAAACACCCAGTCAAAGCCAGACTTGTCAGAACTCTGTGTACTCAATAAAGACAAAGCAATACTGAACTCAAAAGGCCATGTTCTCATCGTTTGACAGCACCTTAATGTTAAGACAAAAGCAAGGGAGAGATTTATTTTAGATCCTGCCTGTCACTGACTTGCAGCACCTGGGCAAAAAGCCCCCAAAATTCAGGACACTGCCTCTGCTTTGGTAGGTTAGGATCCATAAAATAAAATACTTTCTTTTAGGAAAGGGGATTTGCTTTGCTCAGTTTGCTTTTTTGTTGTGACAGAAGAGTAAATAGGAGTGGTTGATCAAGCCCACTGTGTGGAGGTTCCCTAAAAAGGAACTGCTCTGCATCTCTGTTCTCATGGGGGAACAGCTTGGTGAGAGGGGAAATGCAAGAATTTAGAGAAGGTTCATAGAATGCCAGCTTGGGAGGGACCTCAAGAATCTTTCTTGGTAGGAACTTTCTTGGGGTCCAATCTTTCTAGGTAGGAACATGATAAATTGTCATCCCTTCTTGACTGTTTTTATTTGGAGGAAAACCTGGTCAAACTGGTTTCATTTAGGTTTTCTTTTTAAACAGGAAACAAATCCCAGCATCATGAAGCCTGATACATTATTTTTCCCATGGTATGAGGAGAGTGACACCTCTTCAGAACATTCCCCTCCTCTGGTACCCCACTGCTGAACCTCTTCTTGGAAAGAAAGATCCCAAACCAAGATGCTGGTGAAGCTCAGGACTGCAGAGACTCAGAGACTGGGAAAAAAAATATTTAGCAAAATGTAAAATAACACTGTCCTATCCTTAGGGCTGGATCTGCTGGGGTGTAGCTCTCATATGTGTAGATATGTATTTATATATGTATATGTGTGTGTACACACACACTGTAAGAGAGACAAAAGATTGTCCCCAACATGTGCCACCACCAAAACCAGGAGGTGCCTGGCAGGCATGTGCCTGGCATTTAATAGACCCCCATGCAGTGGACTATCAAATGCTCTTGTTCCTTTTACCTTCTGGAACCTAATATCTTAGGGTAAACATGGCTCCAAGGAGGATCCAGCAGAAAAATTATATGATATTTGACCTTTCTGTAACATAACATTTCTGGAAAATATTATCACACATGAGATTTTGTGTAGTAATATTGGGATTAATTATGTGATAGATGTAGCACAATGTGAGCATTTTTCACGTTGTGCTGGTGCAGATAGGATGAAGTTGTCTGTAATTCAGGCAGCAGCAGGACTGGGATTCTCTTCTGGGTTTGGAGAAAGATTTCAGGTTTAGAGCACTACCAGGTGGGTGAGAACAGGTTTTGCTCATCAGGCTCTTTCAGGTTCTGCAGCTGCAGATGTCTTGCAATCACTGATAGCAAATAACTACCTGGTTCTGGTGCTGGTTCTGACCCAAATTAGCAGCTCCCCTGCAGGGCTACCATGTCCACTTCCAGAACCTGCTCCCACCACAGTGAGTAAGAACACATGAAGCTGATTTCCAGGAGCATTATGGATGTGACAGAAGGTAAATGATTGATTGTACACTAAAGTAAACAGAGGAAGATTTTTTTGTTTGGTTGTTTTTTTTGTTTATTTGTGGTTTTGTTGTTGCTGCTGTTGTTATTTGTTTGTTTTTACCTCTTGCACAGCTACTGGAAAATAAAGCTACTGGAGAGATGGTTAAAGCTGGTAACCAACAATTACCTAGTATCAGCACCTTGTGAAGATTACAATTTATATGAACATAAATGAACATATTATCAATTGTATTTTCATTATTTCCAGTGAAACTAGATCTCAACATAATATCAGAGCTAGTTTTATCATCAGAATGCACTGACAGGGAGATGTTTGGATGGAAAGTCCCTTCCAGAGACAGATCTGTGGAGCCACCCCACTGTCACACCCATCTGCTGGGAGGAGGATGCTGCACCAGCTCAGGTGCCCAGACCCACCCCACCTTTGATGCTCCCTGGGACAGAGCTGTCCCTGCACCAGCAGATCCCAAAGGCTCAGAGAGCCCTCTGGCAGCTCTTGGCATGGCTGGGGGGGGGAATGGAGCAAAAAGGAAGGGAACCTGGCAAAGTTTCAGAGGAAAAAGATAAATGAAGTGGATGGGGAGGCTGATACGTCAGAAGTTTTCTTGCTAGTGGAGAATCAGATGGAAGTTTTGGTGCATTTGGTGTATGTTGTAATTAGCAGGTACTGAGGAGTGACACTTTTAGCAAAAGGCAGTACAGCTGGAATGCTTAATAAATAAAGATTTGACTTTACAGTAATTAAAATCCTGAGGACTTGACAGCATCCCTGGAAAGATTAATCACAGGCAAAGTCTGGTTTAAACAGTTGTGATTTACACCTTCCTACTTTTTAAAAAGCAGCGACTGTTTTTCCCCACCCGGGGCCAGGAACACAACTTGACTGCCCCTTTCTGAACCACCAGGACTTCAGGTGTGTTGCTGAAATTGCAAAAAAGTTTAAAAAGTTACAGCCAGGCTCTGGAAGCTGACTCAGTGTTTGCTCCATGCTTTTAACACCATCTTGTTACCTTTTATTTTGCATTAGCAAAGCAGATCGCTGCCTCCTTCCCCTCCGAGTGCCATATGCACATGAGTAGATCCTGGAGAAACTTCAAGGGTATTGTTTTTTCCCCCATTTGTCGCAGTTTCTGAAAGCACAAAATATCCCTAAATTAAAAGATGACCTGAGAAGGGAGCAAAATTAGAATAATAGGTGTGAGGAATGTGCCTTCAGTCCTGTGAAAGAACGCTGCATGGTAATTATTTGACATCTGTTTTATATTCTGTTTGAAAACACAGGTGCTCAACCCCAGTGAAAATTATAAAGAAAAACTCAGTACTAAATCTGGAAGACGATAGAATACATGGGGGAGAAGAAAAGTAATCAGATAAGGGAGGGAAGGGGCTCAAGAAAAGATTAGGAGGTGTCCATCCTTTTCCAGTGCTTGCTCCTGGGGAGGGGACACTGGGGGGACTGTCCCACACCCTGCTAGGGACAGGCAGAGGTGATGGAGGTGCCTGAATCCACCCAGCAATGTCTTCCAGGAGCTCTCCATTCCAGGTTACTTAATAGCATCATTTGCTCTCCATAGCAGAGTGTGATGTGCAGATGGGTGGTGCAACAGGAGTTATTATTTGAGGTTACAGCATGTTCCTCAAATTTTAGCTGCATTTTGTTGGGGAAGGTGGCAAAGGTGCAATCTGAAGGCACGTGTACTTTGCAGCACTTACATCCCTCAAGCAGACAGTATTGACAACGTTTTCAAAGGCCCTTGGAAAAAAATGTTGAAACTATGTGGTCTAATATCTGTTCCTTGCCTAGATCCCATCTTATAAATGCTGCATCTTCCTGCACTTACATCACATATTACATTATTCATTTTGCAATACAGCAAATGTGGTTGTGGATAAATGCTTGAAATGCTGCTTTTTTGCAAGTATCCACAGGAAAAAAAGAGACTGCTCTTTAAGTGCTTCGTGAGTAATATAATGAAAATGCCTAATGCAGAAAAATTCAAAATATTTTCTAATATAACTGTGTTTGAGCAGGCCTTTGAAGTTTTTAACCATTCAGAATGTCTTTTCCTGCTTTATTTTAGTATCTTGGGGGAATAAATGCCCTTTGCAGGAAAGCTGAACTCTTCCCCAGTTAAGCACTTGCACCGGTCGCAGGTTGGGAAAAAGTTCACTTCATATAATGTATGATGTGAATTAATTGTGACACCAGAAGTACAGGAGTGGCACCAGATGCTGTTAACTCACTGCTATAGCAAGAATTGTCAAAGACATCTTTATTTAGGAAGTAAAAACATTAACAGTGGGGTAAACGATTGCACAAAGGAGAAAGGAATATTTCATATCCCAACTTTGGCTTTCCTGTCTGCACTGAAATTTGCCAACCTCCAGGTTGCATTATAGTTTAGGCACATTGCAACTGCAAATTGCAGTGATCTGGGATTTTGCAGTATTTTGTATCAGATTATGACAGTTTTGCCCATATTGCTTCCTTTGTATTATGGTCACTTTATTTGACTCATTATTTTTTTTAAGAACATCGTAAAATCTGTTTTAAGTGGGAATTGTTTCTTGCAATATTAAGCTTTTTTTTTTTTTTTCATGAATCAGAACCTCATAGGTTTCATTCATATTTAAATATTCAGTCTTTCAGAGGAGGCCTGGCTTGTTTCATGCACCACGTGGCTCTCAGCTGAGAATCCCTATTTTAGGTTCAGTCCCATTTTTGCGTGTGGTTACGTAGCTATTCCAGCTGTGCAGGGCATCACACACTCCTTTTATATTTTTTGGATCATCTGCTTCTGACCAGGTTTGATGCAATCACGAGGATTTAATATCATTTGATCCTCATTGTGCATCTGATGCCCACAGAGCGGATGCTGACGGCGGGATGGCCACAGGGATTGGGGTCTGGGAGCCCCCTGCCCCCCTACTCACCCCCTCCCCACTTTGGTGTTCACAGGTCATTTCCTGCTCTCTGTGCTGAGCACCGTTTCTTTTTAACATCAACTTTGAACTCAGGTGGCAAAATTTATTGAAGAGTTACCGATTGCCAAGAAATCTGCTGTGGAATATGTTTTTATTCTAACAGAAATAAAATTTTAAATGGAATTACATTTCTGGCCAGTAAGTGTTGGATGCAAGATTGATGATTAAATCATTTGCTTTTACTGTCTTGCATTAAAAAGTGCTAGAAACAAATTTAATTGTTTTTACAGTAAACATTTAATCTTTATTCGTGAGGTAATTATTTCTGTCTGATGGATGAAGAGCAGTGCTGCAGAGCATGGCACCCGAGCTGCTTGGCAGTCACAGAAGGAAAAGACATCTCACGTCAGCTCTGCTGGGGCTGGCTGGAGGGGCACTTCCACCCTTCCCACTGGAGACTGATGCTCAGCACTGTTTTATTTCTACTTTATTTTTTGCAGTTATAATTTCATTAAACCGCTGTCAGGAAATCACTGCAGCTTTAATTATTTGCTTCTTTTGATTAACTGCCTTAAAATAAACATTATGCTACTCTTTCCATCCCCTTCCCCTTTTTTTTCATTACTTATCCAACTTGTGCTGTTCATTAATCTTGGGGTTTTTCCGTGACACCCTAATGGCTCCTGCTGCCCAGCAATCATTATCTCAGTGCCACTTGTCACCAGCTTTTCTATCCATCAGCCCCACTCATCCATCAGGGCTGCGATGTTCCCAGCCAGGGAGCTCTGGGCCCCCTCCATCTGCCCCCGGCCCCCTGCAGCAAAGATCACCCAAATCCTCCATTTCTCATCTTTGGGCACTAAGATGCTGTTTGTGCTTCTCTTCCCATCTATTGTCACCTCACACCCTGCCGCAGGACAGCAGAGATCAGGCCAAGGCCATAAAATTAAGCATTGAGGGGACGTGAATACAGAGTATTCATGGGGGGGGCCAGGGATGAGCAGGTACTGAGCCAACTTTCCTGGTGTTTCACTTCTGCCTCCTTTTCCTGCTTTTTTCCTTGTGTGTTTTGTTGTAATCTTAGGGTTCTGGTGCCACTAAGACACTCAAAAACTGGAAAGCTGGCACTGAATTCCCTGACACCAGCAGAAACCTATGTTTATATATGTACAGGGAGGTTTTTTTTTTTTCCCCACTCTTTTGGACACTACCAGCTCATGTTTTCAAAGTTGTCTCCCAGCCCAGAAGGGCTAGAAACCTCTTCCTGAATTAAAGACATCTCCAAAAATTCAGACTCCAAAATGACGATCTGAACTACAGTGGAAGCTGGTGATAAACCCACAAGCAGCCCTAGGAAGAAGGACAAGTGCTTGAGTTCCCAAGATGTCCCCCTGCTCTCCTTGCCTTCTGCCCTCCACAGACACAGTGGGATGCAGGATGTCCTTGCATCTCATCCTCACACCCAGAGAAAGCCCCAACCAACTCTGTGGGTACGTTGGATGGAGGACATGGAGGGAAACTCAACCTGCTCCTAACCCACCTATTCAATTCCACCACAAAACCCATTTTCATCTTCTCTCAGACTTCTTCACACTCCTGTTGAACACCCTATTAACAATTTGTGTAAGTCTCTTGCCCGGAATATTACTGCTCCACCAGACTGTTGACTCCAATTTCATAAATGTGTAAGAAGTGAGCAAATTAAGTAGTATGAACTATGACAGTCCTCTGACACTGACAGTGTAGTGTACTGGCCCACACATGCTGTACAGCATAATGATTACATTACAATCTTGTGATATTATTCAAAATGACTTCAGATAAATGAATGATAAACTAGGGGTTATGCTTCCTTTATTACAGGGCTGATAAGGTAGCTAATCAGTGTCCAAGTATATGTCATTACATAAATTATGAACCAGGGTTTGATGTGTATTCCCAAAGAGCCAGAGCCCAAGTGTCATCTGGTATAAGTCTGCAGCCTGAGAAATGAATTCTGAAAACAACAGTCGTTTTTGTTCTAACTGTATTAATAAATTACTAATAAATAACCTTAAAAGGTTGCGAGAGAGTCTTTTAATCTATTAGTAGAATTTCATACTAACTAATCCTGCCTTTTCTTTCATATTGAAGATTAACTTCCCATGCAAGGATTTGAACCCTCCTGCCCTCTCTGAAGGAGTGATCTTTTGACAGCTCTGAAAAGAATAAATAAAGCATGCAGATTGCTCCTCTCCTGCCTGGAATAAACTGGCTGCAGGTTGGAAAGCCAGGATCAAAGCTGCTGCCCCAGCCTCTCCGCAGGTCCTGCTGCCTTCTTGTCAAGGTGGATGGATGTCAGGAGAGAGGTGAGCCCACTGATTACCTTCTCCCCCAAAACTGCCACATCCTCTCCTTTACCCCAAAATATCACTGGGGTGAAATGATCCATCAAGAATTTTGCTGGCTGCAATATTTTACCAAAATCACTGTGTTCAGACATGGTATTTTCAGGAAAAAGGAAATAAGCTGCCTCTTATTTCTCTAGTGAACCACCCATCATTTACATGAAGTTAGAGGTCTGAAGCTGATCTGCTCTCTAGGTAGTATAATAGAGCATTAAAAAAAAATATTATTTTAAAAGCAATATGTGTTTTTTTAAGATATTTTGATTATATACTTTTCTGGAAAAATAAGGAAAAATCCCGTGATTCAAGAAAAATGTCAGTTTCCCCATGAAATTTTAAAAGTGAACAGGCTTTTTTGCTGTCTTCCACAGTGAAACCTTTTTAGGAAAGGGGCAGAAAATGTCTCTTTTGGAGGATAGGCTCTTCCTGCCAAAGGCACCTCCCGAAGGTCTTTGCCCAGCTCTGCGGGTGCTCGTATGGCCACACACCAGAAGTGCAGAGTTGGGGGACTGACATTTGGCTTTGGTTACACGTAGATAAATCCAGTTGTCTGAAGTCTGTGTGTCTGACAAGACTTCATGGTTGAGTTCATCTTAACTGCACCTGAACTGAGCCCATCTGAGTGAAGATTGACTTACAGAGCACTCAGCTCCACAGCCTTTACCACCAGCAATGTTTACACAGTGCTCTCAGTGTTTCAGCTGTAATCCTACTGCTATCAGGATTCAGTTTAAACCTGATTTTTCATTTAGTTGCTGAAATATAGTTGGAGTCACTCGTGGCTTGTAGAAACAGAAGGGAAAGGAATGGGGCTTTTCCTTTTGGTGTTGCCCAACAATTGTAGCTGCTCCTGTAGTGGAGCCACAGCCTTGGCTGAGGTGTATGGTGAAGGTGTGGGAGTAATTTAATTCTATAATTTGCTTTGGCATTTGCTTGTCCAATATTCCTGGGCTGCATTAGCAGGGGGGAGGCTGGCTGAGGCCACCCTGGTGGTAAGGAGGCCATAGCTGCTTCATCTGCTGGAACTGGGAATATCAGCCTTGCTGACCAGGACCAGCCCCTTGCTCCAGTTGCCTCCATCTCTGAATTTTCCTGGCATATTTTTGTAGGACACCTCTGCTGGGGTGGGACCTGCACAAGAGGCCAGATCTCTGCTTTTGATCACTTTCTGCTGACAGAGCTCTCCCAACATCTGCATCTGGGACTACTGCCACAGGAACTGAGCTGGGGGTACATTTTTGCACTCTTATACTCTTATATATTCTCATCAGTTGCTTCATATTCATACTAATAACAATTAATTTTCATTGTATCCTGATATAACTATGTTGACTGAAATGGAGTCACACAAGGGATTAATTTGGTCCAGTATACTTTTCCATCATTGCATTTCTTGCCCGTGTTTTTTCAAAGCTTTATTATAATAAATTAATTTGAAAATTGTTAATTGTTCAATTGTTAATTGAAAAGTTAATCTTATTCTCCAGATTCTCCAAACATAAAACCTCCAATTCTTCTCAGCAAATATTTACAGCCTGGGACTTGGGCAGTAACTGAGTATGCAGCATCAGAACTGCACTAAAACTGGAGGACAGCAGCGATTTTTAAAACCAAACACAGTATTTACAAAGTATGTAGCACACAATGGACAATATTGTAAAAGAAAAATATAATACATGTGTACAATAAGGTGAAAACAAATACGTTTTCATTTTTTATTTTGTTGACTGGTATACAAGGTTCTAAAAAGGATTTTTTTTTCTTTTTCCCTTTGTGAAGAACGCACTACAGATTTACAATATTATATTCTGCTGTATACATTTGCTAACAAAAAATACCACTACTGTATCCACACCAGTGACAAATCTGCCAGAAAGTGACTAGTTGATATGCCTTTTTATTACTGCAGCTGCCTTGTTTTTTTTAGTCAAAATAAAAGAAAATCACAGGATCCTTAAAATAATAGCTGACAGCAGGTAGTTACTGAGAAATGCATGTCCCTGGCTCTTAACTTTGTAGCATCCATCCAGATGGCAGATTAGAGGCTGGGATCTGCAGGTTGGTGACAAATACACGGGTAATAGCATTCAGCTTGCCTAACTGTAAAAGTGAATTCACTACTCCTCTTTGATTGTAGACCTGACATGTCAGATGAGAGGAGGCTCTGGAAGAAGCTGCCAAAGCAATAGCACAAATAAACGCCAGACACGAGCTCTGCTTGATGTAGGATTACAAACACTGTACCCATCATCAATTCAGATTTAGCTGATATGTAAAGGCAGTGGTGGAGTGACACCAGCTGAGGAGCAGGGAGCAGAGAGCTGATGGGTGCCTGGGCAGGGCTGCAGGAACCTGGCAGCCTCTAATGACTTCTCCCCACCCCACGGGGGCACGGATTGGTTTTGCCCCAGGAAAGCAATATCTGCACGGGGGGTGCAGAGACCTCACAGCCTGGTTTGTTCCTCTGCCCTTCCCTCCTTGACTTCTGGACAGCTCTGATCTGTCTCCCTGCGCTTTTGGGTTTTTGTTTTGTGTTGGGTTTTTTTAATTCGGTTTTTTGTTTTTTTCCTCCGTTTCTTTCTTTTCCTCAGAAGTGCAAAAACAAGCTGAGGAAAGAGGTGACTCTGGGCACTGACTTTGCACAAGGGAAGTCTCCCAGCAGGTCAATTACCCCAGCCAGTAATTAGCAGTGCACACTCTTTGAGGGTCTCTGGGCTGGGCCTTGTGCTCTGCAGTACTTACAGGGCAGAAATCACATCCGGGGGGTGGGTTCTGCATTGTCATGGGATGGAGATGATCTGGTGAGGAATCAAGATCAGGAACCTCATAGAAACCTTCCAGTACCTGAAGGGGCTCCAGAAAAGCTGGAGAGGGACTTGTACAAGGGAATGAAGTGATAGCAGAGAATTAGGGGAGAAATCAGGAAGAAATTCTTTGGTTTGAGGGTGCTGAGCCCCTGTGCCAGGTTTCCCAGAGAAGCTGTGGCTGCCCCATCCCTGGCAGTGTCTCAGCCCAGGTTGGATGGGGCTTGGAGCACCCTGGGCTGGGGGAGGTGTCCCTGATCATGGCAGGGGGTGGAACTGGATGAGCTTTAAGGTCCCTTCCAACCCAAACCTGTCTGGGATTCTATAACCTTCATGCTTTCATTTATAGTGATGGAAAGAAGATGCTGAAAAGGGCAGATAAAGCTCCTGTGCTCTGCACTGAGTGGAACGTTATCCTGATATCCTTGTTCCACCTCTTTTTGCAGGCAACATGCTGCCATTTTGTTTATATAAATATAAAGTATCTCTTCTTTGTAATTTTCCATGTCTTGTTTTTTCAATGAAGATGGAGAGTGACCGTGTCAGTGGTGTTTGGAAAGATGCAGGTGGAGAACATCTTTATCTTAAAACTAATTACAACTCAAGGCTTCCTCTTCACAGTTACCTTCAAACTGCAGTCCACTGTTTCTTTGCTAGGAATAAAGCACTATCTCTTGAAGGAAGCTTTTTAAAAAGGAAAGGTTAAGTAAATCTCAAGAAATCCCACTTTATATATGGAATTGTTCAACAGGTATATGTAAGATGACATGAAAAAAATACACAGCAGATTAGAAAACTGTTTAAATATAGGGTAAATAAGTATACATGCTTATTGGTTTTGTTTCTAAAATGTCTATTTGTGATGTTTATTTTGTCTTGACCTGGAACATCCATCTAGGCCAGTGCTTTTGCTCATTTGTCACTGTTTTAAAATTTATATGACAAATCCTATTGGAAAGCCAAATGCAGGAAAGACAAAGTATAGTGTAAAACTGCTGACAAAAATTTTCCAAAAACCCCATTCCTCCAACCTGTCTACAGAGGAATTGGCTGGGGCCATTACCTGTATCCCCAAAGAAATAATCCTCCTGCTACCTCCTTGCTCTGGCAGGGATTCAGTTGTGCCAGGCTGTCTTCCCAGCATGTGAGAATCTCAGTGCTGATGGCTAAATCTTGCTTTACATTGCCCAGGTTTAAGGTTGAATTCTGGCTTAGTGCAGGGGATTTAAAACAGTGTGAGCAGAAGGAGAACTTCACCAAACTCCTTAATCTTTGCACAAAATTAAAGCTCAGGTAGATGAGAATGAGCTTTTTTTGTGTGTATTAAACTCTTATCCTCCCATCCTGACAGAGCTTTTGGAGCTCAAACATACCTGCAGTCTAACCCAGGTGCCTATCACATCCCTCTGTTACTGCAGTGAAAACCAAGGATTCATCTATTTAGATCAACAGATTGGAAAGTAATATGAGGACATCAAAATCTGAAATCTTTTGAAGAGAATGCAGGTGAGTGATGAGACTATCATAGGTTCTCATCCTGATCAAGTTTCCAAGTTTGACTTAATTTGCCCTGATAGTTAAAATCTGTCAGTTCTCTCCTCCTGAGGAGCCATTTATCATCAGTGCTGCTCTTACAGCACTCACCCATCTCCCTTCAGCACCCACAAAAAGTTTCCTTCCCTGGGATCTGCTTTTCACATGTCTGATTTATTGCCCACAACTCTCAATGTTATTGCATCATTTTTTTCCTAAATGATACTGATTCTCAAATAATCTGGTTTACCAGCCAGCCTTCTTATCATTGCTTCACATAATCCTATTTGTATTAAGTAGATAGGAACAATTAACTTTGTTTTAAGTGTACTTATTTGAAATACAGTAATGGTAATATCTGCCAGAAGCAAATAAACATATTAGCAGGAAATGCTTAAATGATCTGGATAACCCTATGAGCCAGCATAGCAGGTGGTAATATCCTGTTTTTAAATTACATTTCAGCAAGTGAACATAATAAATCCTCTTGTGTTATATATTTCGCTGGTAGCAACTTATACTCACATTATTCTATTTGACCTCATTACTGCTAATCATTATCACATTTTTAATAGCTGCCACAGTCAGTGAAACAGTTAATACAGTATTTCTTGCCGAAAGAGAGCCTGTCAGGTTATTGATGACAAATTAAAATTAATAAAGAAGATCTGTGTTGAATTTGAGGGAATGGAATAACTGCGAGCATCCAGATGATTGGAAAGGCCTCTGGGGTACTCTGGGAAGAGTAATGTTTTTGGTGTACGTGTATTGTCTTGAAAGGAACGCTAAAACTGCCAAATCTCTGCTTTTGCCTGGAAGACTTCCTGAAATAGGAGCTGTATTCTTTTGGCCCTCATCACATGTAATTTATCCCTGGGAGAGTTATTTCCCTCTCTGTACACCTCCGCTCGGCGCTGTAATAACAGCCAGGCGCCGGGGCACCGCGCTTTTATTTACCTCGCTGAGCATCTTTACAAGAACCATCACCAGCAGGTCTGGATGAGGCAGTAAATAAGTAGAAGTCCAATACTGAATTCCTGCCCTGGCTCTTGGCTGAAAATCTCACCTATTGCTATTGATTTAAAACTTTCTGGGGCCGTGCAATCCTCCCGGAAGCATCGCTGCCCGATGTCCGGGCGTTCCCCCTCCTGCTCCGCGGAGCTGACGGGGGGTACTGGGCACTAACTAACTGGCTTTATGAAAAATTAATGCATTTACATATCCTCCAAACACTGCTGCCCGTGTTTAAAGAGCAGTGTTTATTAGAGGTGAGGGCTCCGTGGGGACGGGGCGGCCGCGTGGCGGGAGCCGTTCCCTGTTGGGGAGGGCGGTTCAAGGCCATCCCGAGGTCCTGAATTAATTGAACGTCGCAGTATTAGCTCAGTCCTTAGCAGACAGTAGTCCACACTGCAGAATCACCAGACATAATTTTGACTGTGCCCAGGAGGCATACCAGGGAGACTGAATTATCTCTTACCAAAAGAGAAAGTAGTCCTTTGAGGTCAACGGCGGAGGTCGTCAGTGGGTCAGAGCAGAGAAACGCCAACGCCAGATCTGCCCTAAAAAAGGAAAAAAATAATGGTCCAATTACTGAATGCAGGCAAGTCATGCAGAATTTCTTCACAAAAAAGTGGTGGGGGTTTTGTTGGTGTTTTGTTTGTCTTTTTTTTTTTTTTTTAATAGAGAAGGAGATGACAAGCTGGCGGCAGGTAACAGAAGTAGCGTTGCGGGGAGGTACTCGCATGAATTTTTTGGAAAGGAAAATAGAGGACTCCTCCACCGTTAATTGCCAGGGAGATATTAGGCTGGAAAACTGCTGTGTGGTGTTCAGCAGGTTCCTCTGTATTTTGTCAGATTATGAAACAAAGTGCTGGGGGATCACACTCTCTTCTGGTCTGCTGCGTTAATCTGCTTTGCCTACAGAAAGGTCATGTTGTTACTTTAAAGGCATCAGCTAAATGAGGAATGGTTAAATAAAAAAGACTGTTTCTTCTAGGAGTTATTTAGTAGTAGCCTAAAAAAAAAAAAAATGGCATTATGGTCTTCTGGCCATAGGAAAGTGGAGCAATTTTGAGATCTCTGAACTGTGCCCAAAGGTTCAAGCACATCAGTGCCTGCCCCCCCAGGACACAGGGGGGCTGAGTCCTGGTGCTCAGCTGGGCAATGACACGATGCTGTGACACATCCCTCTGCACCCCAAAATGCTGCCATAATCTGGCTCCAGGGGGCTGGGAGCCTCAGCACTGAAGGCACAACTTTGTGCCATTCACATGGTTGACAAACACCCCTCAAATTGTCCTGATGGTGAAATTTGAAATGAAAATATAGGAAATGAGGAGTTAATTCAATTAAACCTTTTCCCACCCACATTTTACCTTTCCTCACTACTCAAGGGAATAATTCCTGGAATGTATATCACCAGCAGACTTATTTTTACCATTATTTTTAACTTAATGAGTATACCTTACACATCAGAGAGGAAGTACAAAGGTTAAATTTTACATTAAGAGCACATTGCAACATGGTATGCAAATACTCCTATGCAAATCTAAAGCCACTGGAAGATAAATGTGTTATATTTTTAACCAGTTAACTATGACTGTGAAGTATGGCAAGATATTCAGTAGTTTCATTTTATATCTTTCTTGTAAATAATGCATAAAGTATGTAGATGTTGTCAAAATATGATTAAGCTATTAGCTTTATAGTTTTCATAGTTAAGAATGTGTTCAGCATGTAGCTCATAATAACTCATTTCTAAATGCAGACACCATTATAAAATATTTCTTGTTCAAGTGAATGTTATCATGTGACATAATGATTTTGCTTAAAACCAAGTTAAATGAGGAGTAAAATTAAACAATATTGCATGAATTGTGTTTGACTAATTTTGTGTCACATTATATTAGCCAAGCTTTCAAAATATGTGTTAATGACAAATAGTGTAAGCCCCTAACATACTTTATATGTCTGTAAAATCACCCTTAAGTCATTAGCTTTTAAAGGTTCATTTTGTTTGCAGTTTTTGTAGCCACTGGCTTTTTAGTGATTACTTTTGTCTATGAAACTAGACATGATTAAAAAAGAGAGAGATATTTTACATAAGTCTTTGGGACTTATTGCCATATTATGGGGGAATACTGTGTGCATTAAAACAATGTCTAATAATTGATGAGCTCTAAACATAGTCAAGGGTGAATTTTAATGTTGATGTCGTATTTAAATAAGAACCACACTGAGCTTTTAATCAACAGTTTGTTTCTTTTACATCTGGATTTATCTGCTGCCTGCTACTAAAATCTTTCACACCAGATGCAATGGAAGTCATACAGACCTCTGGGTTTGATTCAGAAATGCCCATATGTGCTTCAATAAGACAATAAGTTAATTGTCCTTTTTTTTTTTTTTTTGGCTTTTCAGAAAAGCTACCAGAGTTTGTGGCAGAGGGGAACTTGCAGTCTTTTCACTTTGTGGGGAAAAATCTCTTTGGAGTTTCCATTGGTGGGGCAGGACTATGTGTAGAGGGATGGTGGTGAAACAGAGCAGGGCAAAAAGCTGCACAAGTTCATTTTCTGGATGGGCATTAGGGCTCATCGGAGCCTTCACCCCCAGGCAGACATCTCTGCCCTCTCTTTAGCTATTTTATTGAAATTGCCTGGGTTTTTTCTGCTGTGAGGATTTGAAATAGAGAGGGAAGGTGGGTGTCTAGGTGAGCTCTGGGCCTCATCATGGGGATTTTGGGGAGGTGTCTGTCCTGTCACTGCTCACTCAGGAACACTGGGTGGGCTTCCCACCTGAGACCAAGGCCAGGCAGGTCTGATACCATCTCTAAGTCTTTCCTCAGAGGGGGAAAAAAAGACATTTTGTGTGGTGATCTCCTCCTGTGTATGTCAAACTGTTAAAAAAAGAAGGGAAAGCCACCCCAGTGGGCAAGGGTGATGCTCAGCAATGCCAGATCACTGGGTGGGAGTAAGGGCAATGAACTGAAGTGGGTGGAAAGGTGTAGAGAGAAGGCAACGTGGTGTTTTTCAGTGTTTCAGTGCTCAACTTCTTTGATAAAATCTTCATTCTGCCCACCCTACCCTTGTGCCTTAGAAAGTTACAGCTTTATCTCAAGAATTTTCCCTCTGGACACTTGTCAGAACAAAGAGTATGGACTTTGCATATCATTTATCCTCTTGTATATAAGGAGCTTGTCACATCTTAATGTTGAACCTCACCAGAGAGCAGACCTCTGGAGCACTCAGAGCTCTGCTTTGCATTTGGGTGGGAAAAGCAGATTCGTGGGGCCTGCCTGGCTCCTGCCTGCTCTGCCAGGCAAGATGTGGCATGGGAGGGGGGCAAGAAGGGTGTGGGAGAGGTGGTGGGCAGGAGAACAGCCACAGAGAACCCCAGGAAAGATTGGGGTCCTCTGGAAATCACTTCTGAGGGGGCTGAGCTCCTTTATTTGCTGCTTTCATCAAACTTCTGATGTGCTGCTTTAGTATTCCCATGAAGGAAAAATTGCTCGTGAGATCTCCACTCAGGAATGGTATTGAAATGGTGATATTTGTATGCATCTGTCTTTAAAAAAAGAAAAAAAAATACCCAAAATCCAATAGCTTACACTCTGTTATTACCCTTCTGATATATTAGAGCCAAATTCAATTGCTCTTCAGGACAGAAAGGTTGCCCAGGGGGAGCAGGGGTCTTGAGCAAGCAGAGAAGACAGATTTGGGAAGCAGGAGCTGCTGGGTTGTGTGTCAGTGCCAGCAAGGTCTGGCAGAACAAACATCTGAACAAGGCAAGGACTGGACAATTTAGATTTTTTTTTTTTCCAGACTTTTTACCAGGTAAATTACATTCCCAATATTGAGATTTTTTGAAAGGATTTGCAAGAACCATTCTGGTTCCTGCATTTTGTTAATTTTCAAGTGTCACTGAGAAGTTTAGTGAGCTTTCTGGCAACTTCCATAAAAGAAAGGCTGTCAGTGGTGATGTTGAACACCAAAAGGGTTGGGGATGGTCCTGATCATATTAACTAATACCCTTCTGACACCTGATTAATACTCTGGGTTTAATCTATCATGATTCAATGGCAGCTCTGCCACGGTATTACACAGAGTTGATTGAGCTGGTGATTTCCAGGGCTATTTCTGGAAGATCAGTAGAAGAAAAACAAAGCAGGTGAAATGGATAGCTAGTAGTGAAGTTGTTTAAATATTTATAAAACATTTAGCTAAGACTCAGGATCCATTTAACATATCCAAATTTCATACATTAAGATGAATAATTGCTCTTCTGTAACACTGTTCCATTAATTTATTTATTTATTCTTTAAAATTTTATTATTACATTCCCTGTGACTTGAAGAAAGATTTTGAAAGTAATATATTGTCCTTGGAGCAAACTCCAAGTGATCATAAAATGTCAGTCTGGAATAATGCCATTTTTTATGAAAAGAGTTGTTGATTTACTTTGCTGTGTTGAGAACAGAAATTAAAAGAGAAGAAAAAAAGAGAAAAGAAGAACAGAAAAGATGAAGATGAAGATGAAGATGGAGAGGAGAGGAGAGGAGAGGAGAGGAGAGGAGAGGAGAGGAGAGAAGAGAAGAGAAGAGAAGAGAAGAGAAGAGAAGAGAAGAGAAGAGAAGAGAAGAGAAGAGACAAGACTTTTATTTCCCCAAAAGAGTGTGTTTTAAGGAAAAAAAAAAATTAGCATTTTATTTCCAGGCTGGAAAATCACAGTATTGTAACAACAGAAAAATTTCATAACTGAATCTTGAAATAGCTTTTAAAATTAAAATATTAACTGTTTGGTTTTTAGAATGAAAGAGTTACTGAAGGAAAATATTTAATGTTTTAAATTCAACAGTGTTCCCTAGACCCTCTAAAGAGTTACTGAAGGAAAATATTTAATGTTTTAAATTCAACAGTGTTCCCTAGACCCTCTAGTACAGCCCAGTCTATGCTTAGAAAGAGCTACTTCATCTATTTAATTAAGAGAAACTACTATCAAAGCAGATTTCGCATTTAAAATTCGTGTTTAAACTTCTCACAGATTAAGTGAGCTTAAACAGTTGCTATTCCTGACTTTAACAGCATTATAAAATACATTAGAGATTGAGAGGATAAAATTCTGCCATGTTAGGTTATAACCTAACTGCTATTTGCAGTTGTAAGGACTACTAATGGCGCAGGGACAAGATTTATTATAGTAAAGACATCCTGCTTAACATTACCCTTGTCATTCCATTAATAATGACTGCTTATGAGCCATCTCCTTGGCATCTTTGTTGTCCTGAAAACTTAAAACTCGCAGCACAATTCTTTACGATGTGCTACATTGCCCCCTCTGGGTATTCCTGACCATTATCCCATTTGGTTATATTCAAAACTGCTGCCTCCTGAGAGAGCATTAGGGCCGACCTTTAACCCTGCAATATTCTTGGTTCAAATGGCGTAATAACATGTAGTGAATATTTACAAGCATACTTATACTATAATAGAGTACTGCTGTGAACATTAGCACATATTTTCTGCTCAATCAGGCTTTGATGTAGAGCTTGGCTTGTACCCTGGAGAAAATGCAGTCCCCAATAAGCTGTGCTAGTGAAACACCCTTGAACCTAAACAGCTTCTGCAACACAAACTGCAGATGAGCAGCAAACATCTACAGGGGCAATGCTGCCCAGCCTGGGGTGTGCAGGGGGAGCAGAGCCCATCCTGGCATACCAGGGATTTTAGCTGCCTGGATTGAGGAAAAGGTGATCTCATCCCAAAAGAGAGGATTAAAAGCAATAAGCTTTAAACTGGAAGAGGGTGGATTTAGGTGTTAGGAATGGATTCCTCACTGTGAGGGTGCTGAGCCCCTGTGCCAGGTTTCCCAGAGAAGCTGTGGCTGCCCCATCCCTGGCAGTGTCTCAGCCCAGGTTGGATGGAGCTTGGAGCACCCTGGGCTGGGGGAGGTGTCCCTGGGCATGGCAGGGGTTGGGATTAGATGAGCTTTAAGGTCCCTTCCAACCCAAACCAGTCTGGGATTCAATAATGATGCCAACAGAAGCAGCATTGCCCTGTTCCTACCTGCTTTCCAAGCAGCTGTGGGGACAATTCTGTGTCACAGCCCTGGCTGTGACAGGCCAGCTTTCCACCTCTCTCTCCATCCCACCCTTACCCTCCTCTTCCTTTCCTTGCCAACACCCCTGCCACCTGCCACGTGTTTTCTGCTTTCCTGGCAGAAGCCCTGCTGCTTTGAATGTCCACCTCTTGCTGCACATCCTGGCCAGTGCTGCCCATGCCATGCCATGCCAGGACACTTCACTGGAATCCCTCTGCTTCTGATCCAGTCCTCCCTATCTTCCTTCCTTCCCCATACCTGCCCCAAGGGGTGGTGTTTAAAAACCTGGAAAGTGGTGGCAGATAATTTCACAGGGGTTACAGGAACTGCATACAGGGGCTCTTCCAGGTTTGGAGGTGGACATGTGCACGGCTCTCAGAGGAGGAGAGCTTTGGCTTTTCTGTGTCTCCATGCAATGTTAGGCTTCCTCTGCAATTAGCATCAGTCCCTACCCTGCTCCTGCCCTGATGATGATGATGATGGAGCCAACTTCTCCAACCTGGCTGTGCTTTCTCCCCCAAACATCCCAAAACATCCTGAACTTGTCTTTTGACACAATCTGTACCCAAACCTGCTCAGGCACGCTTTCTGGTTTTCAGGCCTTGGAAGAGAAAGGGTCACTTCCTAGTTTTGTTGGTTTATGAGTGTGTAGTTAAGCTGCTTAGATAAGAGTCCAGCACAGAGGTAATGTGAGCTTTTGAAAGCAGTCTCCCGTGGCTATGAAAAACTTTGCCTTGGCAATATCTGTCTGTCTTCAGCCAAAGAAAGAATAAACCTTCCTTATTTTCTTGGTGTAACTTATAAACCTGTTACAGTTTTTGCATTAAAATCTCCCTATACAAAGGAGATGTCCATTTTTGATATTTTATTCATAAGATCCCTCAAGGTGTCATTGAAATTCTTGCGGTCTTTCATCAGCCTGATCCACTCTTGGAGGGTACCCCTGCACAATAGATGAAATGGTCGTCCTCAGAGAATAATGGCAGCCATCCTGAAATTAATTTGGTTCCAAGTAATTATCAAGTTCATATCTTTCAGTTTGCTAGGTAACTTTTTCTTCCTTTCCATGATTTTTTTTTTTTTTCTCTGCATAGAGTTGGCGTGGGCTGTTAGTGCTGCTCCAGAGCCCCGTACAGGCTGCTCCTCTTCACTGGGACTTCAGCTCATCTTGGTACCTCTGGACCTCTGGACTGCTGTGCAGTGCTCTGTCTCCTCCTGGAATTACTATTTTTTGGGTGTATGAAGGTAAATGACATGCCATACAGAAATGATCACAAGCTATTTGTTTTAACACCACTGCCAGTGATGATTAAGATAGAAGAGCTCTGGCTCTGCTCGGACATGCACAGCTTAAACAAATGGTATCTGAAAAGAATATTTTAAAAAAGTTCATTATTCTTTGGTAGAACTTTCCTGTGGGTATAGGTGCAGCACAGGGGTCTGGGCAGAGGAGGAGCCCAGCAACTTTCTACAGATTATCAGGGGTTTCTCCTTCTTTCCCCTGGCTGTTGCCAACCAATTTGTATTTTGAAGGAAGCCTGCAAGAAATTTTGTGTTTTCTTCAGTTCTTTCACTTTATTTCTGTTCACATAGCACTCCTTTTTCCCCCCACTGGCAGTAAATCCTTAGGCTCAGCCATCCATTTATTACCAGTTGGCAGTTGTTCAGTCTTCCAGTCCACAGTGATCTGTTTTTAGCTGCCAATAGTGCAGCATTAACAAATCTGTTCTGATATTTATCTGTGGCAGTGTCTTTTGTTAAATGAAGAATACAAAGTTTAGGACATACTGTATTGGTATTTTTATTGCATCAGGTGGGGCACTTAAAACTTCCCTCTGATATTTTTTCAACTCAGAATAACATCTCTAGCACTCTGTCCATGATGCAGTTTGCTCCTCTGAATTTTTTTGAGATTCTGATTCCTGAAAAAGGAGGTTTTGATGGCAATACTCTTTGGTTTTTTACTTTGGTGATTTCATAAGGAAATCTCAACATCATCATAAACAGTGAATAACTTACTGATCTGGGCTCTTCCCCAGTTTCCTCATGTGTAATTATCTACAGTTTTACGTCGAAAAGTATTTTGCACCCCTTTAGGTCCCACCACATTGGGCTGACAAGCCAGAGCTTTATCAGGGGGAGGATTCAGGCCACAAGTTGGTGCCTCTGCAATGGAGAGAAAAAAAAAAAAAAAGGTCCTGTTTTTCCTTATTTATTTATTTATCCATTTATTTTTAATGTCTGGGGAATGATGTGGGTTATAAATTGCATTAACATAAGGAAGAGCTCACTTGATAATTGTGTTTTACGCTCTTTTTTTTTTTTTTTTTTGCAGAATTTGGTGGCTTTAATTAACCAGCCTGCAGATGGACTGGATAAAAGATTCATTTCACAGCACATCTACATCTTTCTGCAGTCATCGTACACTTAAATTGCAAATTCTCCTGAACTGTAACCCAGTGCCTTATAGCTCTTGATTCTACATTTCCCTGCAGATCTCCTGTCTGCAGTCGTGTCAGGCCTGGAGGATGTGACTGTTAGCAAAAGGTAGAGCTACCCTGAACTGCAGAAAACCCCTGACATTCTAATGGTGCTCAGGGTCTGGTTTAAGATCACCGAGATGGGAACCTGAGGAGGAAGAACCCCTGTAGAGCTCACAGTGCCACACGTGCAAGCTCTGTCCCCCAGCCGTGGCCCTGCAGGTGGTGTGGCACATGGCTGGGGTTGCCTGTGATGTGGGGATGAATCACTCACAACCTGTCACTCAGGGCATGGTGGTTCCTCACAGATCAGTCCCCCCTCCAGCAGGAAGGTCTGAGCAGGCACAAAGTTTGCAAAGCTGCAGGAATAACCATGGGGGTCCCTCAGCCTGACATACCCAAGTTTATCAGACAATGAGAAGCTCAGACTCCTCCTTTCCCCCCCCCCCTGCATAAATCTGCACAAATTCAAATCACTGGCAGCAAGGCTGTTTTCTCCACCACCTCAAAGAATCCCAGACTGGTTAGGCTTGGAAGAGACCTTAAAGACCACCTAGTTCCACCCCTGCCATGGTCAGGAACACCTCCCACAGCCCAGGGTGCTCCCAGCCCCATCCAACCTGGGCTGAGACACTGCCAGGGATGGGGCAGCCACAGCTTCTCTGGGAAACCTGGGATGGTGTCTCAAAAGCCATTCATTTTCAGGTCCTTCTTTGGAAACTTTTTCCTTGAACATCTCCTGCATCCTCCTGGTAGCTGGCACTGGCCCTGTGGGGCATTTTCACTTTCTCATTGCTGGTTCCTGGGTATTGGAGCCATTCTGATAAAAAACTCCACTGATTAATGCAAAAAGCAAAACCTCCAATAAATTCAGAGAGGAGGTGTTTCAGCCTGAGATGAGGTTTGGCAAAATTATAAGCACCTGGGAACAGGGTTGTAGATGAGGGAATTTAAGTCACTGTTAACATCAGTCTGTAACGTACTATGACTTTACATGTGTAATTTTAATTTCCAGAAACAGGCTTTGATGCCAAGTGTTTTATAGCCAGAGGAATGATTTCCAACAGACTTAAGTAAGTCTGGTATCAGGCCTGCAATGACAAAACCCAGAGCAAACATGTTTTGTTGTACTTAAAATTAAAGATACCTCCTTTCTGATGTTTCAGCACACTTTTTCTTCCTCTCCTCGTGCTGCTTTTCTTTATTCTTTTTTCTTTTTTTCTTTTTTTCTTTTTTTTCTTTTTTCTTTTTTCTTTTCTCTCTTTTCTCTTTTCTGTCTTTTCTGTCTTTTCTGTCTTTTCTGTCTTTTCTGTCTTCTTTTCTCTCTTCTCTTCTCTTCTCTTCTCTTCTCTTCTCTTCTCTTCTCTTCTCTTCTCTTCTCTTCTCTTCTCTTCTCTTCTCTTCTCTTTTCTCTTCTCTTCTCTTCTCTTCTCTTCTCTTCTCTTCTCTTCTCTTCTCTTCTCTTCTCTTCTCTTCTCTTCTCTTCTCTTCTCTTCTCTTCTCTTCTCTTCTCTTCTCTTCTCTTCTCTTCTCTTCTCTTCTCTTCTCTTCTCTCCTCTCCTCTCCTCTCCTCTCCTCTCCTCTCCTCTCCTCTCCTCTCCTCTCCTCTCCTCTCCTCTCCTCTCCTCTCCTCTCCTCTCCTCTCCTCTCCTCTCCTCTCCTCTCCTCTCCTCTTCTCTTCTCTTCTCTTCTCTTCTCTTCTCTTCTCTCCTCTTCTCTTCTCTTCTCATTTTTTTTCCTGTTCCTAACAATATGGGAAGTGTACACCTCACACTCTTACGCAATAGGATGGTTTTCACTGAAGATGTTGCATGTCCATGTTCCCCTCTTAGGGTTTTCCTTTTGCCAGTTGAGCTAATATTTGTGAGAGGTTGTTGCCATGGCACACACATTTCTGTGGATTTAATAACCCGTGTTACTTTGCAGTAAAAATTTTTACTAATCTCCTGCTTAAAACTGCTTTTAAAAATCCATTGGAGCAAGGGTCCTGGTTTAGTACTCTGTTCCCAGAGGTGATTATATTTTTAAGATTCACAGAATCACAGCAAGGTAACAGTACTTCTGCTTTATCTTGGGAGCTTCACAGCTGATGATACTTTGTTAAGTACAGTGAGTTTTAAAAATCATCCCAGGGCTGTTGGTGATGAAATCCCCCAAGGGCAGGGATGAGCAGGGATCCTGGCAGCTGGGCTGGGGGATGCCCTGGTGCCTCCACACACCCTGGTCAGAGGTGACCTCCTGAGTACTGAGGGTTTTAGGGTGGTGGTGTCTGTGCCCTTGGCTCAGATCCCAGCTGCTGGGTGTCAGTAAATGGGATTGCTTTGGCCTTGGCCCTCTGGAAGTGGGTGCTGGAGTGTGGGGTGGGATCAGGTCCTTTCACCTCTCACAGATTCAGGCTTACTTAAGATTATTTCTTTTTTTTCCCCCGGTGCCTTTTTTCCTCAGAAATGTAACTGTTTATAATCAGTTTAATGCAGATGAAACCATTACTTCTTCACTCTTCAGAAACTCTTTATGCTTCTTAATTAAAGCTTTGTCTGAACACAAAATAATTAATACATAAAATGAAGCACAGGGAAAGAATTGACTGCGAAACTAGTCACTCAGTTGTATATTTAAACAATATTTAATCATTAGAGTAACACAGTGCTTGCACTTTTGGAAAGAAAACAAGCCTTATACTTCATGTTTATTTAACACTTTGACTAGTTCATTCTTGGAGGTATGAAATGAGGCTTATAGAGTGCCAGAGCAGTAAATCATATGTTCTGAAAATTACTGGGTCTTAAACAGTAGTGTCATTTTAAACCTAAGCAGTTCAGTGGTGAACCAGCATATAAAACTGACCTCTTATAACAACATCTACTGTTTACACTGAAAGGCAAGTAAAGGAAATAAAAACAAGGCATAAAATATGGTGTAGTAAGGATGTCATTTACTTGTGTTTTTGCCTCTATTCTGGATGCTGATGGGTATGATAACTTCCCTGCAGCTAATGCATTAAAGACAGTGCATGTGAAAACTCCTATGGACATGTGTACTTCCTACCCATGTACAGACAGAAAACATGGGCAGTATCTGACACTCAGGCACTTTCCATGGGTATTTGTTCAGATTTTAAAACACATTTGTTTTGGCAATGTGCTTGCTCACTTTATAACTCTTTTTTTTTTTTTTTTTCCTTTTTCTTTTTTTTTTCTTAACCACCCCTCCAGTGTTCTAATGAAAGACTTTATTGTCAGGAATATTTGTTGGGAAAAAAAAAGCCAACAAATTCAAGGCAAATATTCAGTTTCTTTTGTGGAGAGTGAATGCTGAATGTCTGAATTTGTAGGTGTGATTAGCTTACACTTTGCTCACAAGCACAAAGGCACTGGTTCACCAGAGATTCTCATAACCAGCTGCAGACTTGGCTTCAGAGTACAGGATAAGCACAGGGTTCAGCTCAAAACCTGTCGTTTTGGTCAAATTTTCTCATTGCCATTATTTCCAGTGAAACCCCCAAGACATCCCTCACCCCAAACCCCAGTGCTCTCTGCACTTTGGTGATACAACACATAGAAAAAGGCTTCTCCAAGTCCTAGCCTGCTTCAGCACTGGTACAAGTTTATTACCTCGTCCCACAGGAGTTGGCAATGTTGTTCCTTCTCCTAATTGGATAAATGCTGACTGAGAGAGGGGAAAAAAGCAAAAGCACCTTTCCCAGCTGCCAGCCATTCCTGGCCTTGCTGATGGACCCCACTGCCCACGGGTGCTCTCTGGGTGGAGAACACTGAGAATTCCTTTTTATTACTTTGGATCCTGAGTTAGTTAACGCTCTGATGATGAATATTTAAAAAATGTGATCCTTCAACTAACTGTATCTGTTGTGTTTGTGAACTGTAGAGAACTTGCATTATTAATGAACACACAAGGTTAATATTAGTTTATTTATCATTTGGAATATGACTTTTGAGTTAATCATACAAGTCATGCCATGTTCAATTTTGATTAATGCATGAAGTTCATGCAGGCTTTGTTAACCAAATATTTATTATGTGTGATGTAAGTAATAAAGTATTTTTTGTCCATCCTAGGTCCCATATACAGATATCTTCCATTAGGTGGAAGACTTAAATTTATTTTATTTAAAAATACATATTATAAATTATAATATAACTTGTATAATAATTCTGATTTAAATGTTGCTTAGCCCCTCTCTCTGTATAGACAAAGCAAGGTCTTGGTTCTGAAAAGCCTGTGGATGACTCAGTGATTTTAAAAATTTTTTTTATTTTTAAATCTTGGCTGGGAAGTATTTAATTAAAACAATTTTTAAAATAATAAACGGTTTGTCAACAATACCTGAATTTAAATTATTTTTTTCTTTGGTCAGTAAAATAAATACTTAGGCAGCACCTAACTTAGCAAGGGTTGGGTGTTCATTCAGTTCAGACATGTCTGCTTTAACTAGTTTCAGTGTAGCTGTTACAATTTTCATCCATAATATATGATCCGTTTGTAAGAATTTCCTCTACATGTGAGAAACATATTTAATGCTAACATTCTCAAATTGGAGTTAGTTATAAATAATGCACTAATAGATGTGAAAGAGCGTAAATGATTCCTTTGTGTTGTACCTGTGAGGTTGTTAGTGCTTCTTTAAAAAACAAACAGAACCTCTTTTGCATGGTATTTATTCCCATCTCTTCCATCAAAGGGGTTACAGTCTTTGTACCTTTTTATGTAAATTAAAAATCTTTAGCCAGTTCTGTGTCAAAAATAAATAGTTGAATGAGCTTGCAGACAACATTTATTTTGTATGTACATTAATGGGCACTTCCATTTTTTCCTGCAGGCTAGAATCCACTTTGAAATTCATGTTTGATAAATTCCCTGGCTTTCCGAGTAATTTAGCTGTCTATAGGGCTGTTGATCCTTTGAGTGTATTGCTGAACCATTGGGACTTGTGCACCACATCTGCATATCCAAGTTCAAATATATACTCAAGATGATTGGTTTAAACTTTAAGTTGTTGATCTTATTCCTGATAGATTTGTCAGATTGTCTCCCTTTTCATTTCTAAAATCTGTGCCTAATCCATAAATACCCCTTCTTAAATATGTCTCCCACAAAGTCACTGATTGAGTTAGTCATTCTGTAAGCACTGAGCTAAATTAATATTCAGCATAGCCTAATGATCTTAAGTCACAATGCTGTCTGTGCACAGGAAGGAGAATCTGAGCAGGGCACTTACAGACTGAGGTGAGGTCCTGCTGCCCAAAGCAGCAAGGAGCCCTCTGAAGGTAACTTCACACCTCCCCAGGGTTCATTTTCACTGGGATATGAAATTTAGTGGACAAAGGTTCTTTCTGGTCTTCCTCAGCTTCTCCATGTCTTAATTTGGTTTAGCTTTGGTTTTTTTCTCTCTCTTTTTTTTTTTCCCAGAGCAGATTTAGGCTCTCATTTGCTATTTGAGGATGGCACAGCAGATGTGACATCCAAACTACAGCACTTAGAGAACTGTGGTAAGGAACAGCCACCTGCAAATTCTAGTGAGACTTATTTCAAATATAACCCTCCCAGAACTGCTGTGTAATACCCTTTAGGACAGAAACACTCCCTCCTGCCATATGCCCTCCTCCTGCTCTGGGCAGTATGTGTCTTCTGCCCTGGTGCAGACACCTGCAATGGTTATAGGTTCCCTTCATATTAAATAAAAAAAAAAAAAAAAAAAAAAAAAAAAAAGGGGGGGGAAGGGATTTAGAAGGTATCTTGTTAATATAAATTAATTCAAAAATCCCTTTGACCATAACATCACTCATTCTACTATAAAGCAAGTTGTCTGCTTTGCTGTCTGCAGGTGTGACATGATCTGAAATGTTTTTCAATGCATGAGAACCATCCAAGTCATATGAATTGAAAGTATTCATTATGTTCTTATAATTTTCAGAGGATGATTCACATTTATTGCTTTGTTCCATTTGCTAACTTCCTTCCCTTCAGCAGACTAGACAGGGGTGCTTTGTTTTGTGGTGGGTCAGCAGCATGGGTGTAATAACCTGGTCTGACACTGGTGCAGAAGGAATTGCAATTACACTTTTTTTTTTTTTTTTTTTTTTTTTTTTTTTTTTTTTCCTATTCTTTATAAGGAGATAATTCTAATAATGTACCTTGTGTGGTCCTTCAAGGTAAATTCCAATAAGTTCCTTGTCTTAATTAATAAAGCCGATCTGACTAGTGGTACCAAGAGTCAAATTTAGAGTCTCTTGGGCCTTTTTGTGATAGAGAGGAAAAGAGACACAGCAGGGAGGGTTTTCTTGCTTGTGTGGCTTTGGGTTTTTGTTTTTGTTTTAATACTATTTGAAAACTTATCCCCGATTTTATATTCTTAGCTGGGGTTTAATGAACTGAATTGATTAGCATCAAAAGGATTAGGGAAATATATTTCCTAGTTCTGAACCAATCATAAGTCTCTGTACAGATGTCTCTGCCTCTTCTCACAGAAGTTAATGTTTACCTCCTTAAAAGTCTTTTGTATTTTGCTGCATGTGCTTTTTGTAAGAAAGAAAAATGTGTACAAGTGTCACGGGGGAGGGAGAGGGAGTAGGACCCATCAACTCTGAAATTCAACTTTTCGTTTTAAATAAACCCAAGTTTGCTCAGCAGCAGTACCACAGCACCATGGCATTTAACGTGATTTACTACTCTGCTCACTTAAATTAACAAATTGGACCATACTTCATCAAGGTAATAAGCACATCTATAACCTTAATAATGTGACTTTCTCACAGGTGCACTCTAACTTTGTCTCCACACCCAAAGCACTCAGTAAAGCAGATCCTTGCTGCCTGGATCTCCTCATTTTGCACTCTCAGGTCTGCTGCCCCATCTTACCAGCACCAGTGTTTGTTGACTGGGAGTGCTGGTTGGAGGAGTTCATGCCAAAAGTGGGTTTAAATTGGTAGTTCAGCCACGGGTCTGGTTTTGTCAGTAAAAAATTGATCCTGCCCATAAAATAGAGCAGACCCCAGCTTCTAAACCCTTCTCCTCCAAGTCAATGCTTTGGGAGTCACAGGATGTGTTCCTGGGGCTTTGTCCTACCCTTTTCTTCTGCCATTCCTCTCTTTGTTCCATTTAACCTCCCGAAACATCAGACTCCATGGCTGCTTGGATCTTATTTCTTGGTAAGAAAGAGCTGTCTGCTCTTCCTGCACCAGAGAAACACCAGCCCAATGTCAGGAATTTCCTGGGGGAAGAGGAAGGACCCAGACCTGCTTCCTCATAAATAGTGGGAGTTTGTCCCTGAAGTCCCAGAGCCCGGGATGGTTTGGGTTGAAGGGACGTGTGACAGCAGCCAGGTGACAGATAATCCCTGTGATCCCCTCACAGGGCAAGAGAAAAAGAGCAATAAGGGAGAGAGGCCTGGAAAAAAACTAGAACAGGGTTGGTGAAGTATTACGACCAATAATAATGATAATTACAGATATATATAAACATGGAGCTGACGTTTCTCAGTCAATTATTACTTCCCAACAGAAAAATCCCAAGCTAGATGCCGCGGGAGATAGAGGTACCTGAGTCTAGGTCCTGGTGACAGCTGAACAGCCCGGGAGCAGCCGAGATGTTCCCGCTCAGGGAGGCAGGAGAAGGCAACTGGAGAGCAGTGATCTCCAGACAGACAACGGGGTTTAGGAGCACGGACACAGGAACAGGGCCCAGGCAACATGGCACTGCGGGCAGCAAGGGCGGGGGAGGTCTGCACTCAGCAGGCGCCATTTTGTGATGAGGAGGCAGCGCCATTTCATGCTGAGGAGGCGCCATTTTACGATGAGAATGCAGCGCCATTTTGTGATGAGAAGGAGCCATTCTACTCTCTGGATATGCCGTTTTACAATGAGGAGGCAGTACCATGTCGTGCTGAGGTGGTGCCATTTTACGATAAGGCAGCGGCATGTCATGCTGACGTAGTGGTGCTATTCCATGCTCAGAAGGCAGCACCACTGTTCGATGAGGAGGTGTCGTTTTACCCTGAGAAGACGCCATTTTTACAATGAGGAGGAAGCGCCATTTTGCCCTGAGGAGGCAGCATCATTTCATACTGAGGAGGTAGTGCCATTTTATGATGAGGGGAAAGTGCCATTTTACAATGAGGAGGAGGTGCCATTTTACCATGAGGAGGTACCATTTTATGATGAGGAGACGCCATTTTGTGATGAGGAGGCAGTGCCGTGTCATGCTGAGGAGGCGCCATTTTACGATGAGGAGGCAGTGCCATTTTGTGATGAGAAGGCGCCATTTTGTGATGAGGAGACAGCACCATTTTGTGACGAGAAGGCAGTGCCATTTCATGCTGAGGAGGCGCCATTTTACGATGACAAGGCAGCTCCATTTTATGATGAGGAGGAGCCATTCTACTCTCAGGAGATGCCATGTTACAATGAGGAGGCAGCACCATGTCATGCTGAGGTGGTGCCATTTCACGCTCAGAAGGCAGCACCATTGTACGATGAGGAGGTGATGAAGGCACCATTTTTACGATGAGGAGGCAGCGCCATTTCACACTGAGGAGGCAGCGCCATTTTATGATGAGGGGAAAGCGCATTTTAGAATGAGGAGACGCCATTCTACTATGAAGAGGAGGCGACATTTTACGATGAGGTGGCGACATTTTACGATGAGGTGGCAACATTTTACCCTGAGAAGAGGCCATTTTACAATGAGGAGGCGCCATTTTACAATGAGGAGGCGCCATTTTGGCCTGAGAAGATGCCATTTTACCACGAGAAGGTGCCATTTTACGAAGAGGAGGTGCCATTTTACAATGAGGAGGCACCATTTTACACTGATCCCCCTGGGCAGGAGCACAGTGATTGGTCTATCCAGGTCTCCTGACCCATCCTCTCCTCCTTATAAGCTGAGATGCTCCTCACCTGTGTGACTGCCACAGCCTGCAGGGAGCTGGTGGAAGCCTGCAAGAGCTCAGGTGAGCACTTTTATTTTTTTTAAAAAATCAATCTGCTTCACCCTGTTGCACTGCACCCTGTCCCCATCTTTCATATAAGCCCCTTTCAAGGCTGTTTGGCTCTAGTTGTTGCTTCAGTGAGAAGGTTTCCTTGGAGGTGCAGGCAAAGGGAGCAGAGATGAGGCATACAGCCAACCCCTGCTTCTCTCCAGCACGTGTGTCCTTTGTAGCTCTTCAGCATTAAACATCTTTTGAGCTCAGTTCCTACCCCCTTGAAACAACACAACTCTGAGAAGGAAGCAGAGGTCTCTGTGTGGGGTGCAGGGCTGTGGGCATTCAGCCCCAGGTTGTGCTGTGTTTGTGGGGCTGAGCAGACCTGGAGCACTCCCTGGGCCTCTCTGCTGAGCTCCACTCAGACTCCGCAGGCTCCAGAACTCGGGCAAAAAAAAAAACCTGGCTGCTGTCTGCAGAGCTGCAGGGTACGTGTGGCTGTGAGTGCTGTTCCAGGCTGTTTTCAAACACATCTGTGGATTTCCTTCTTGATGTTCCTTGGTTGTTACATCCCTGAATCCTCCTGGGTTCTGCTGGGGTCACTCTGATTCAATCTGAGCAGTAGTTGTACTTCTCCTGGCCTCCACAGAGCCATTCCAACCACTTTTCTTACATTTCTGACATTTTTCTATTGTTCCCCTTTCCCTGCTTATTCTGAACTTCTTCCTCTGGGATTTCAGCTGTTTTTTGGTCATTTCCGAGATCTTTTTAGGCTCTTTCCGTTGCTCTACTACCCCCTAAGTTTTCCTATTCTCTGTGCTCTGCCTGATTAAGTTTTCTGCTCCTCCCTATGGTGCCCACTGCATCTTCTCCCATCCCTCCTTTCCCCTTCTCTCCCTCCTGGGCTGTTGTGGACAGCCCAGGTTTGCTGTAGTTAATTTTTGTTTCATCTTGTAGTCAGTATTACATAAATAGTGGAAGTTTGTCCTTGCCCCAGGTGATTGATGGGAAGGTATATTTGTACATATCGATTGAGATAAAAAATTAGTAGTTTGCAATAGGAAAGGCAAATTAGTCATCAGAAGGAAGGTGCTTGGAGTATTTTAAGAGTTCCTTGATTAATTCTCATGCTGTGAGTTCTTCTGACAGTAAGTTTTATGTGCTGAGATGTGGGAGGATGAGGCACTAGTATCAGGTTATTGCAAATTTTACTTTTACTCCTTGCTGATTTATTTTACTGGCTCTTGCTGTGATTAGACACAGAGGGCTAAAAATGACTTCATTTTGGGGTGACAACTGTGCTTTTCTGTGCTTGAATTAGGAGCAGGGGAGGAGGCTGGAGGTTTTAGCTTCAAAATTATTTTACTTTTGCATGAAAATTAATATTTAAAAGCTAGTGTGTAGAAAATGAAAATAGCACTTATCGGTGGTGAAAAGTCCATCAGGTGGATGTTTCCTCTGAATGAGGAAAGAAGTAATTCTGTGATAAAATGATAAGTCTGAGAAGTAATTTTTTCCTCTGCTTACTTGACAATTTTTTCCTAATCACCTCATTGAAAGTAGTTTTTAATAAGCATCACAGGAGGCTGAGGGCTTTCCATCATCTTCCTAAAATACCTTCCACTTTTCCAAGGATTTTGTGTCATATTTTATAGTTTTCCTTTATTACAAAGTATAATAGAATTCTTCCCAATAAAAACTGGCTTATGTTTGGCACTTTTAATTTGTCCAAGAATAATTTAGATAGAAATTCCAATTACTTTGCAAGGAACACATTTGCTCCTGTACTCTCAGCTTGTTTAAAAAGAAGTCTTTGATAATTTGCAAGCATTTCTCATGAAAGGCAATTTCACCTAACTTGAATCCAGAAGGAAAAAAAAGACACACAGAGGTTTCAATTGTTAAACTGATAACAAAGCACTATATTTGTGCTGTTACATTTCAGCACAAAGAGCCTGCAAAATAACCTTTTTTAGTTAATGGTGGAAAAAAAGATTTAATTGCTGTGAAACACTTACTCTATGTATTATCTCTTTGATTAGAAGGTTCTTGTAAATTACTTATTCTATGTATTTGCAAACTCAGTTATGGAAACCAACAGTAAATTATATGCCTTTGCAGTCTGAGGTAGGGTAAGTTTGAAGACTTTAATTGTAAGAGTTTCCTGAAACTATCAGAGGTGCAATGTTTGGGAACTGGACTTTTCTTGTGTGTTTGAGTTTTGGTGCTCATCAGACTTGAGTTAGGAGAACACTGTCAGAGAAATGTGTCACAAACCATGTCAAGACTCCTCCAAGTCAGCTCAAGAGGTGATCAGCTTCCTCCCCTTTCCAAATCTGGTGTTGTTGAGTAGATAAGGGTCTGGATGGGCTCTGCCACCTCTCCCCCAGCTTGTACCCTTGGGCAGTTTTGCCTGGCACAAGCCAGAGCTCTGACAGGGCCAGGTTCCTGCAGCCCAAAGACCTCTCCCAGCACGTGCACTGTGAGAATGTTCAGGAAGTGAGGAGGGAGGTGCCCGTGCAGGGGCTCAGTGTATGTGTGCCCACTGGCCCTGAGAACATCTTTCTCCTCCTCAGGAGCCCCCAGTGTGAGTCACAGCTATTTACTCTAGGCTAGCACACTTGATTACTCTTTTAAAGCATTGTTTTAGACTTCCCAGGCAGTACAGTCAGTTCTCATTAGTTACTAGTTTAGAAGCCCATGGTATATTTAGACATCATATACATTTGTCAGTGAAGAGTAGCTTAAATGATCTACTTTGTTCGCTGCTTAATTATGTTATTTTACTGTTCCTGAAAACCTGACACAAGGCAAATTTACATTACTGTGCTCCTAATTAGCCAATAATCCTCTAGGATTTGAATGATACATACCCCAAGTAATTTCCTCGTTCACTAAATATGAGTTTCCTTACGTTAGGTTAAAAAGATGGCACAATGACAGCAGGCATCTTGATGATGACAGCTCTCAACATGTTTGTCTCACGAGTCAAAAATCTATTAAAAGACACATAATGATCTCAGCACTTTCTTTAAGTGTAGAATGTGAAATCAATAGAGTTGTATACAAAGAGGAAGAAAATTTATGTCTTAACACTTGTTAGGATGCCCACCAGCACTGGATGATGCAAAGTATGTTCCTGCTTTCCTGAACACTCTCTCCTCTGTCTTTTCATGCATTTGTCATCTCTGCAGCTTCTTAGCTCAAACAAAAATGCAGATTTGGAGGCAGGCTGCTGCAAAAGAGAGGCCTTGTAGGGTCCTTCAGGTACCTTTTGTTCAATACTTGATTTCAAGTGCACTCATATCATGCATGCAGTAAAATGCATCATCTTGGCTCTGTCCAGCTCTCTGGATGTTGGTCTTCTATGTGTGGAAAGATCATGGGCCCTGTTGGTGCTGTTGTTGGACATGTTAACATGCATGTTGTTGGACAGTTTAAATTAATGTATTGTTGCATTAAATCTTTGTCATGAATCCAGAGGCCGCAGTGATGGGTGAGTAAAAATAATTAAAGATAAATAGACTGTAACACCTTTAAGATTGCTGGTTGTTGTAACATGGAGTTATATAACACTGCCAGAAAACTACTTAAGTTTTTAATTAGTGCAAAAAAACTTCCCATGGAGACTGACCTGTTGCATGCATACAGAGCTCATAGGCTAAGCTCTTCCACATCTCCAAGACTAAAATTCATGCAACTAAATGGAAATTCAAAGTTTTCTTCCTCCTCCTATAACTTTTCCATTGATTTTGTTTGTAAAATAAAAGCTTCATTATGCAGAAGTGGTGAATAAAGGCACCCTCTGCCACATAAGCAGCACATGCCCAGTGTTAGACAAAGAGATGTTCCTACCCAGAGATGCTGTTCAGTAGATGAGGAGTTAACAACAACCTCAGACCAAGGACATGGTTAGTTTGGAGCTGTGGTGTGATAGGGGAAACAAAAAAGAAGCAGCATTGGGTGAGGGAATAAATCTTTTGTCACTGCTTGGGTGGGACAGGTTTTGAGTGTTTCTGAACCAAGTACCAAGGAGTAGATTTGATTCCTGCCTTCTGCACCCATGTGGATGCACTGCAGAGACACCACACTGGCAGTGGTTGGGGTCACTGGGGTGGGGATGTGACCCCCCAGGCCTTGCAGAGAGCCCACAGCACTTGGTGCAGCAGTGGGTATGCCAGTTTTCTCCTGGCCAAACTCCAGCATGAGTGGGCACTTCAGTTCTTGTTATTGAGGTTACCTGTGTACTTCTAGTTATATATAGTATTGTTTTCCTGCTCCCAAACTGTTTTCTGAAGGAATTATGGCCTTTTAGTTGTCTCCCAAGGTTGGTTTCATTTCATGGTGAGGGAGGGGACTCCATTGCACAGGGAGACACTGGTGAGGAGATAATGCAAACATTCACACTGACACTAGAACAGGAAAAGTAATCTTCTAGGTGGTGTCTGGACACAGGGAGAAGCAGGGTACTGCAGTCAAAGTTCCTTGTGTTCTGGAACAACAATGCTATGTATTTATATATTCCCCTGTCCAGTAACAGATCAACCACTGTAAAAAATATGATGGAGATGCCCCATAATAATGGGATAATATTTAAGCATTTTTTATTGAAAGAAAGGGGTAGGATGCTTAGGGAATCAGTGCCAGGCATGGCAAGAGAAAAAAAACGTGATGAAACTGAGTTATAACAGCAACCTTTACTCTAACCCTTGGCAGATGCACAGGCTTTGGTGGCTGTGAGATATTTTCCTACTGATGCTGTTAATTGAGCTTCTTGGGTTGGGGTCACTAAAGGCTTCAGCTGTGACACTGAGTACCTAAATACATCTGGGTCCTGCAAGCCTGGCAAGTACAGGACTGTGTGCTCGTGGCCCAAGAGCCACCTGGATGCCAGTGTACTCCACCCCATGTCTTTCCTCACCTGGTGTTTCTGCTCCATGAAGACACCGTGGTGCTGAGAGCTTTTGTTCCTATCATGCATTCAAACACCACTATGGCTGAGTGCTCCTGTCCTCCCTGCTTCCCTTGGGTGCTGGGAGGGGGTTTGGGTGATGCTTTACTGGGTGTTGGTAGGAAGAGGAAGAGCTCTTCTGGAGAGGTTCCTGTGCATCTGTCTTAAAGTTCAGGCTTTCCCTGCAAGGTGGTTTCCATTTTTCCCCAGGAAAGGTGAGAGAGCAGCCTTGAACCCTGTTAGGGGTGTGTGGATTTTTGTGTGAGGTTTGATGCAGTCCAGTGATGATTTTACATTAGTTTCAGTCCAGCGATGATTTTTTTTACATGAATTTCAGTGCCTCTCATGAAATGAGAGAACCTGGGAGAGGCTGAACACGGAATTTGTATGCACTTTGCTCATGTATCTGCAAAGTCCCTGTATGTGCAGTTAAGTATGCACTTCGTTTGGTTAGGAAAACACTTCTTTATGGTCTGTATAGCAAGTGAATAAAATTGAGAGGGGGAAATATATACTGTGTCAGCTTGCCAGCATGCAAAAAATATTTTCTGTTGTAAAGACAAAGCCTACAGAAAGAAAGAATGTAATCATGTTACTGTATGATCATCCTATATAAGCACATTAGTAAAGCACTGTGATACCAGTCGTATTGTGAACTTAAAGCCACCCCTAATTAAACTGTCTGCATCCCCCAGCATTTCCCTGTAATGATGTCAAACCGTGCAGCAATTAGTTGTCCCTCTATGAATGTAAACACTATTTATAAATCATATAAATTTAACCTGCTTTGCTTATGGAAAAGCTCCTAAAATGGAATTAATTATTATTGTAGATTTTTGAGTCATAATTTATTGAATTATTTCTGAAGGTCTTGATGTAATGTTTTCTGTGATTCATGGCAATTAATTTTGGTAGCAAAGGTAGCACTTATTAAAAATCTCAGATATAATTCAGGGTAGGGCTAATGGTGTGTACAACAGCACGTGAAATATTTTATTGCACTAGCACAATTGCTGTGAGTTTATTTTAAATCAAGATTTAGTCCATTCAAAGGAAGCAAGTGCCCTGACCTTTCAGCTTTCTCCATTTTGTACTTTCAGCTTTCTCCTGCACTACTTCAACCTAATTTGAATGTTAGGTTTGAATACTGAAGAAGTATGCCCTTCTGCAGTAGTTCATCTTCTCTTTAGAGATCAGACTAAATGCCCGTGGCAATATGCTAGGAAACATAGCACATTACCATGAAATAGCTCCATTAGAGACAAAGAAATGTAAACAAAACAAACACATTTGCCACTGTTTTTAGCTCAATTATATTTTTCCTATTGATGGCGTTGCATAAAATGAAAAAGTGCTCAAGACTGAAATTTAGTAAACCTTTTGTTGCAATTTACTCCAGAAAAACCTGTGTTGCTGGAGGTGGATGGTTTACCTGAGCCATCAGCTACATAGCACGTTTATGGTTATTGTATTTTACAGGTTGATAGATTTTTATATTCTGTCCAAGTCAGGATCTTACACCACCTGGTTTATTATTTAGTAATTTACAGTGCAGTCAGGCATGTTTGGTTTAATGTAGGATAAACTTATAAATCTATTGTTCCTCCAGTTGCTGGGGTTGGTGTGCAATGAACTACAGAGCTTGATGCGTACATACATTTCAGCTCTGCTTATTTTCTTTGATAGGGAAGCAGGCAATAGATAACACAGTGACAGTAGCATCCCAGGGGATAGCAAAATGTGAGAGCAACACACCGTCAGGTTAGTAGGTCATTATTGTATGAGCACTGAGCCATTAATTGACTACTGTACCAGGCTCAATCTGTGTCAGATTATGGCTTTTGGCAGCAAGGACTGTTATCTAATAGCTAACTTTGCTTCCTTACTATCTTTTTATTAGGTTTTCTGATAAAATTAGACATAAAAAGGCAAATATTTTTGTTTTTTTAAAAAAACAAAAGCAAACAAGCAGCATATAGAACAGAGGTAATATTAATAGAGAAAATTTCCTGTAAGGTGCCATCTAGCAGAGGTTTTGTTAATACTTTTGAGTATGTCTATTAAAAACTTCTAAAGAAACTAACTACCTGGGTGCTTTTAGAGGGGAAATAGATATTACGGGTGCAAGGCTTTCAGAAATTGGTCTCTGGCATCTGAATTATTTTGCTGGGCTTTAGCACTGAGTAGGAATAAGAGAATAAGCACCCTGTATCCACAACAAAACCCAGCATTTTAATGAACCTTGCTACTTTCTGGTAAAATCTGATTTAAGAAGAAGAGGGGATTGCCAGAGGCAGCACAGCCAATGCCACAGCAGCAGATCCTGGCCAGGCAGGGCCGAGCTTCTTCCTGCAGGATTTGGCTCATGACAATGGAGGATGCAGGGCTGATGGGCATAATAAAGGGAAGAAATCTGTGTTGTGAGGTAGATTGGAGGAAAAAGGCATCTGTTTTTTTGGAAACTGGAAAATGTCTGTCTTCATGAGGGTGAAAGTGTGTGTGCCAGTGAGCTGGGTCAGGTTGGGTGAGGCTCTGAGCAACCTGGTCTGGTTGAAGGTGTCCCTGCTCACTGCAAGTGGGGATGGACTGGGTGACCTTTAGAGGTTTCTTCCACCACAAACTGTTTTGCTGACTCTATGCTGGGTTTCTTTGAAATCCTGCTTGTAGTTCAGGGATGATTTCAGGTTTCTGCCATCTTCTGTGAGATCTTCAGGAATATTTTGTCAGGAACTGTTTTGTCTCATCTCTACATCTGCCAAAACCAAATCCTGATACCCCAGATGAGATGAGAGCACAATTTGAATTATACATTGCTCATTTTCAAAAAGTGTTTTGCTAAAAGCTCTAGTCCACAGGATCACTTGGACATTGGTGAGGTCAGTGTGTAAACCAGGCATTCAGATTTTCTGTAATTCCTCTAGAGGAGTGAAGGGCTGGCAGCAGGGTTTGGGGTACATCAGTTGGGGCTGCTCAGTGCTTGGACCTGATGATCATAAAGGCCTTTTCCAACCCAAACCATTCTATGATTCCTGCTTTGTGCTGCATCTGTGTTTGGCTCCATCACTTGAATAACACTGTCAGAGTCCTAATTTCAGTTCTCACCCATAAATCGACCTGCTTGTGACCTTGGGGCAAAATGGTGCAGCCAGCCAGCCCTCAGTTTCCCTGCTTTGCTCCCCATTAGGAATGATTTGCTGTCTTAAGGGGGGCAGACAGCATGAGAGCACAGTGTGATTATTAATAGTTATTGATATGGAGAAAAGTGCCAGAAGATGGTGAAGACAACAGAGACATTTATTTAATTTGAATTGTGTTTAGATTAAATGTTGTTATAGTTAATGTTTTGTGGATTCTACCATGTGTCTAAATTTGAGTAATGTCCATGGGATTTCTTTCACCTTTAAAAGACCT
>NC_092428.1:33568498-33668498 GCF_036169615.1 Heliangelus exortis | reverse complement strand
TTTAATATGCATTTCCTGGGCTTTGACTTTTTTTTTTTTTTTTTTTTTTCAAAGGGGGAAGAAAAAAATAATCATAAAATTTAAGAGAAACATTTCAGAAGGAAGGGCACTGAGCTCCTTTTTCTTGTAGGCACCATTCAGGAGGTGCTCCTTGTCAGGTCTGCAGTTTGCTTTTGTACTCGTTCCTAATATTCCCCTTTGCATTTTTTGCTTTGCATCCCCTTAGAAGAAGCTGCAGCTGTGAGGTCTGTGTCCTCCTGAATGTGCCCCGTGTCCTGGGAGGTGCTGCCAACTCTGGGAGAGGGTACAGGACATCCATAAGCTCATCTAAATCCCCTAAAAAGCTCAGAGGAATTCTGTAGGACACCAATAGCCATGTGCTCCTTTGCAAGCTTGAGAGACAGTGGGTCCTTGGTCTAATTAGATAATTGTCATGTACACAGGACATGTCCTGCTGATGTCAGTGTGCATCCTCTGAACCCTACCTTAAAGTTCTTGTTAAAAATAATCTTGACCTATTCCTCTGACTGGAAGAAACCAGGGTCACCGATGACAAGATATTTAAGTTTGAGCTAATTTCAGTAGTAGGGAGCTGAGAGCAAGGCTCGAGGATTCTGGTTTAGATGTTGAGACACGGCCAGCTCAAACTTTTTTAACTTTTCAGTGTCTGCAGAGAGATTTCCAAGGATTTTTAATATGCCATCGTACAGCCTGGGCAATATAGATGTGCGCCCTTTTCAAAAATACACCCACATTTTTTCCCTGAGAATCACTTGAAAACCAGCTACGATGAAGGAATATTTAAAGTTGAATTTTTAGCTGGTGTATGTGATTTGGTTACATTCATTTTCAGGAAAAGGCAAGCGGGAAGTAAGGCAATGCATAAAAGAACAGTGTGCCAGCTGAGGATGTCTGCAGGAATTTAAAGCTTGCAGCTCTCAGATTTTCAGTGGACTGTACAATATTTTTAATCAGGGGAAGGAATGAATTAATACATTTGCTTTACCTTCAGCACCTTCATTTGTGGTGCTGATAACAATAGGTAGAAATCTCAACGCTTGAAGCAAACCTTATTTAAACAAAGAATCTGTCAATTCTTTCTGGTGTTTTGATTGAAGATGCAAATTGCATTGCAGGGGTAGGTATTGCAGAGAGTCAAAATGCAGGTTGTTGAAGTCTGCATGAGATTCCTGCAAGGATGTCTCTCCTGTAACTACAGCTTACTGTGCAAGGGGAATGGCAAGAGTGGTGGGCTGCAAAATATATTAGTTTTATACTTGTGTTCAGGAAACCATGGCTCTGCTGCATCAGGGGAAATGGCAGCACAGGTACAGGCATTCTTAAAAGAATTTGTTGGTTTTGTGCTCACTCAGTGCATGCTTTCTGGATCAGACATCTGTAAAAATTGTGTAGGAGATGATTCTTAGCCACTAACTCAGGCAATCCCCCTGCCCTGCATCCTGGCTGGCCCCAGCTCTCCTCCCCACCACACTGCCCTGTGTGCCAATGCTGTGCTGAGCAGGCTGAGGGTGGAAATTCAAATGGCAGCATGTGAAGAGCTGCAGTTCTGTTTTGTTTGTAACTAAAACTCATCATCAACTGCAACAGAGCAGAAGAAAATTTTTTAAAAGGACAATCAATGTGGTGTTAAAGCAGACGAAGCCTTCATTTGGAGAATGTTCTCCCACATGGGTATTCTGTCAGCCTTTGGTGCCAGGGTTGGTATCCAGCCCATGCAGGCTTTCTCTAGGACAAGTGTGTAGAACAACTCTACATGCAGAGTTCAGACTTTAGCAAGATGTTGCTGAGGAGCTTGTTCACTGCTGAGTCTGGGGGAGAGGCTGACAGGTCAGCACCTCCTTGCTGGGCAACCTGTGCAAGGGAAAAGAAGAGCTCAACCCTGTTGGGAGTTTTCCCAACTCTGCCCTGGGGACTTTGGTCTCAGTATCAGGAGCAAGGAGAGATATTTTTGTTTGTTTGTTTTCAAAACCTTTCATGGTTGTTACTGAACTCATCCCCATTTGAAAGGGATCTTCATCACAGAGCTCTCATCTGTTTTCTGGAATCTGATGTGTTCATGCTGGAGAAGAAAATATCAGTTTCAGCGGGAGCTGGATACCAAGTTAAGGCAAGTCAGGCACTGGTCAATCAGCTCTAGGCCACTGACACCTTTCCACTTTTTAACTCATGTGAAAAAATGGCTGGAGTAGGGCTGACAATGTTTTGCTCACCAAAAAACAAGCAGAAGGAAATCCTGTCTGCTTTCTGTTCTGCTGCTCCCTCAAAAAAAAAAAAAAAGCCCAAAGGGAAGGTTGGTGTTAAGAGTTAAAATCTTTGACACTGGCTCCTTGAAAAGCTCCTTAGACAGTCCTGAGCTAAAAGCATGCACCACTTCATTCTTTAGTACAGAAAATAATATTTCAAATTGTACTTTGGACATGTTGTCCACTTTTTTGGCTCAACAAACAAGCCAGAAATTGTTTTTAGATTTCCTCCTTGGCATTCAAAGTTTTGCCTAAAACCCTTGGAGACTTGCTGAAAGAGATTTATTTATGTGCATTGCAAGAAGCTTGCCAAATAACTTCAGCTTCATGTTTTTTAATATTTTTCTAAATTTAAAAATTAATAAAAGGAATAAACTTTTGGTTTAGTCATTATTAATTATGAATATTTCCATCTATTCTGCCTTAAATATCAAAGATAAACAAAACCTCAGATGCTGTTAGAAGTTCAAAATGTTGGCAAATACCCTACCCCTGTTACAAGGACAGGGTTTATAGAGTCTGATTTTTTTGTGACAATTTCTCCACTTTATCAAAATGTGGATGTCAGCTTGGAGACCTCCTTTTGAAAGAGCTGTTGGCTCACGTGCTGTGATTAACTTCTAAAATGTGTTTTGGAAGCGTTGGAAGGAAAAAAACCAAGTTCTGCGTTAACAAAACCAACACACTTTATGAACTGTGATGTTTTTCCTCCAAAATAGGAGGAAAAATTCCCAGACTTAAGTAGGAGGAAACCCAGGTTTTGTCTCCTTTCCCATGGATGTTGCAGAGCTGAGGACATAGCAGGAGAAATTTGGGTTTACTTGATTTGTCTCATAAGTAGGAAAAAATAATTATTTGGGTTGTTCTGTGTGCTGGGAACATGGGGGTGTACTTCAGAAGTGTAATCATTTTGAGTTTATATTTGACTTTAACAAGTATTTGATTTAATTAGAAGGTTTGTTAAAACATATTCTGTCCATATCAGTTAGCCATAAAAGATAGTGTGCTATTTTCCTAGCTGAGCCTGTTTTGCCATCTGTAGGGGGTGATGATGTATATTTATGTCTACTGTGCAAATGAGAGGCCAATAATAGCATGGCAATATTAGATATGAGGTTTTGATAGGGATTTTAGTGTAGCCACTACATCAAAAAGCAAAATCAGAGCATTAGAAAATGTCTGTAGATATACCACATGATACTGTGTGGGTACTACACCAGCCCTGAGTGTTTATTGGTAGCATTGTTTGCTAATGTCTGTACAGGGGTACATGAGCCAGTTATGGCAAAATTTGGTCCCCGTGTGCTCACTAGGACCAAAGAGTAGCCCAAGTCTTGAACTAAGCCTCTAGTAAATTCATGTTAATTGTTTTGGAATAAAAAAAATAACTAGAGGAATGGTGGCAGAAGTTATTTTTCCACCTTTTTTGTTGCTTTTGTAATTCGCTTTTTTTTTTTTTTTTTTTTTTTATAAGGCAGAAAATGTGTACTCATTGGGGGACCCAAGAGTAGGGCTTGTGCTCCAATCTTTGACTTTCCTCCCCCTCAGAGCTCTGTTTTGCCATTCTCCAGCTCCAGGTTGAATGCTGCACCTGTGAGCATGGGCAGGGTGGAGGGAGGGGGCAGTGGGGGTCTGAACACACTCTTGTAGCCCTGGGCTTCTCAGAGGTTGCCATGGGCTCCTTCAGGGGGCAGGAGGCAGCTTGTGCAGAGCAGCTGCTGGACTTTGGTACTGGGTTCAGTACTGTCAGAACTGCAGGGAACAGAGAAAAGATTAGCAGTAGAAATGAACCAGGCTAAAATATACCTTAAATTACATCATCTATCCCTCTTCAGATCACTGTGGGTTTATTTCCCTCTGAACTATGTTTTGTGGTGGAAGGATATTGAAATAACTGTCTTTTCTTTTTTTTTTTTTCCTCCTCTTCCCACCTCCCCCTTTTACTATGTAATATAAAAACAAAGAAGTATATTGTATTAATATGAATATGTGCCAGGGAGAGCTTTATAGGGTCATTAATACATTTCTTGGGAGGTCAGAAAACATGAAACTGAAGGGCTTGTGCCTCACAATAAAAGTGAGGCATGCATTGTTGGCCTAGGAAAACATGCCCTGGAGTATAATATTTGTGTATTTAAAAAATTATACTGGCAGAAAATACAAGGGCAGCTGCAGTACTTTGGACTGTGAGTAACAGAAGTGACACAGGTGAGGGCTGGAACTGAGGTTATAATGGTGGGAAAAATGGACTTTTGCCTCTTTTTGGTTCTTTATGAGGTAGAAAAAAGCTGTCTTAACAGTTTAAAAAACATTTTTCCCCTTGCGTGCGTGTGTGTTTTGTTTTTTCTTTAAATATGAGAAACTCCAGTCACCTGTATGCTAGGCTCTGGATGCATGAACAGGATATCCCACCAAAACCCTGGAGAGGGGAAAAATTAACCACGTAATGCATCTGCTGAAGTTCAGAAAAAAATCTCTTGACAGAAAATATTACCTCGGTGCCAACCCTGAGCAACTCTTCCTCTGTGGCTGTGTTGGGGTGGGGGGACCTTGGCTGTGCCCTGGTGTGGGGCTGGGACAGGCAGTGGTGCCCGGGGCTGGCACAGGTGACGTGCTGACCTCCAGCCTTCCCTGGAGTTTTTTGCTGCCTTTTTCTCCTGCTCTCTGACTGGTGCAAGGGTATTTTTCAGGAGGGATTTCTCAAGGAGTGGAAGCTCCTGTCTTTTCTCAGACTGAGAACAAATGGCAGTTCTCCTAGAAAAGAACAGTGGTAGATGTATCTTTTCCCCTGTTTTCAAGTAAAATAGTAAAATAAGAAGTACTAATTTTTTCCAAACTTCTTGGCTTTCTCTGTTCAAGCCTTTCATCTCCTTGAAAGTCCTCCCAAACAACCATACTTTAAGCCTTCATAGCCACCCTTTTGAGTCCTGTACAGATTTTAAATGTGCTTCCATCTTGAAAGTGGAAAACCAAAGCCCTGTTTTTTAACAGTGACCTGATCACCTCACTGCTGCAGCCCAGGCAGTGGGGATGTTGTGGTCTCTGTGTAGGGCAGGATGGTGGCAGGGAGCCTCATTCTGCCTCCCCAACTTCCCGAGGAGCACGAGGCTGCCCTGGGCCACTGCACCAGGAGAAATTGTAGCTGGCTGTTTGCTTAACAGCCCAGTGAAGCTTTTCATTATTTTACCACTAATACACTGCAGAAAATGGAGTCATTAGAGTACAGCAGGATTCGAATGTAAACATTTGAATAATTTACACTTCTAGACAGTGTTAAACAAAAGGTTCCAATCTCAGATGGAGATCTGACAATAAATACTCATTTCTAATTTTCAATAAGTAAACTTCATGACTTCTTAAAAGGCTTTTTTTTTTTTTTTTTTTTTTTCCCTGAAATGTAATGGCAAATTTGACACTTGGACACATTTGGGAGTAACATTTCCCTCTGGTCAACAGAACCGTGAAGAGTCATTATAAAAATTAAAAGCTAGAAATAATTACAAATGTTACAATTAGTAGCAATTTTTGGGATCTTGATGTACTACAACCAACAAAAGCTGTGTCTTTTCCGTGAAATTTTCCTGAGGGATGTGAAAAAAAAAAAAGTAGAGGAAAGGAATTGCCTTGCTGGCTGTGGCCTGAGATTGGAAGGGTGCCAGCATGGAAATAATTCTGTGCTGGAGCAGGCATTGGTGGAGCTGCAGGAATCAGTTACAGACACAGCTTTGGAGAAGGGAGATTTGCAGGGGGTCAGTACCTGCAAGCAGTGGGAGCACCCAGTGTTCCCATGATGGATGTGTCTCTGTGTTTCCACCACAAACTTTTATTTTCAGAGGTTTACGAGTCTGTAGTAAAAATCCACTCAGAGTTTACACTTGGTTTACACCAGGTCTCTGACAACCAAAGTTTATTTTAACAACATTTTTATGTGGCTCTTCTTCAGGCAGCTTCAGTTGAATAAAAACTGGTGTGCTCTTGTTTCCAATGCTGCTGCAGAGTTTTACCAGCAGAATGATTTCTGTGGTCAGTGAGATCAGGTGGGTCATGATGATAAGCACAGACTTCCAGCTGGTTTGCTGTCTGGTTTGGTTTTTTCAGTGTGACTTTGGATGTCACTGCTGGTCAGCAGCAGTTTCATAAAATGCAGAGATGTGATTGCCCAGGAAAAGTGTCCAGGAGTTGCAATGCCTTGTCTTGTTCACCTGGGCCAGAGCTCAGTGTCCTGCCATGGCCACCACTGACATATGGAGTAATGAATTTGGGGAATTTTCTTCTCTTTCAATCTTATTCTGCTTACATTGTTGGACATGGGATTCCAAACAGAAGATTGTGTAATGCTCCTTCCAGAGTTTGCATTAGTGCTTCGTTTTGCTGGTGGTTCTGCTCCTTTCTCATGGGTAAATGTCCATTCTGGAATATTGCTGTGATGTCACTCCTTGTGATCTTATTTGTCTGAGTGTCACGTTGGGCAACACAGAACTTCTTTTTATCTCCTTTGAATGTGTGAGCATTTAATTGATTGTGTTCTTTGAGTCAGAAAATCATGATCTGGCTTTTCTGTGCTGAGCAGGATTTTTTATACTGCATCACACCTTCTCTTATGTGCTTCCTTCTAAGGTATAATTTTTATCTACCAATCTCTTTCTCTCATTAATAAGTAGATTTCCAGCCCTCTTTGATTGCTCCTGTCATCATTGCCCAAGCTCCTGGGATTTCCTTGATGCTGTTTTCTTAACACGATGTAACCACTTCTGCAGTCAGCAGTCCAGAACAATCTCTGTCATTAATTTACATTCTTTAGGATAGTTCCTACAAAAAGTTCTGTCTAATGTGACTGTGTGGTCCTGATTAACATCAGTAATCCCTGTGATAGTTGTTCAATAATCACTGAACTGCTCCATGGGGGAAGGGAAGTAAAAAGTAAAATGATTTTTGGGTTGTTCACAAGTGAAGACCATCAGATGCCTCACAAAGGATTTGGAAAAAAAAAATAACAGTTCTTTCCAAATCTAGATTTAATTTTTCCTGTGCTTAGAGAAGAGGAATGTTTGTTCTCTGCATTAGTGAATTTTTACATGGTAATGAGGGGGGACCACAGGAGATGCTGAGGTGGTTTTCTCCCCAGCCCCCTGCCCCTGCTGACTGAGGAGAGGCAGAGGAATGGATCAGGATGAAGCAGGGTGCAGGGCTTGTTCCCACACTGCTTTTGACTTAAAAAAAACCCAATAATAATAACCAAAAAAATGGTGTGAGAAAATTCAGTTTTCAGAAACTATTTCCTACATCTGTATATTACCTCTTAGCAGTAATCAGAACTGGATTTGTTGCAGAAAATATTTGCTAAACCAAGGTAGTGCCCAGCACAGTGCCTTCTCTGCCCTGTTTTCTGGTCTCCTCTTGCCCCCTGTCTCCTGCCATCTGGAACTAGAATATACGTTAGGAAGGAAATCTGTGTCAATTGTTTTCCTTTTAGAGCAACTTGCCTTTATTGAGATGCATTTGTTATCCTGAGCTCCTCAGAAGCACCTTGCCCTTTTCTTGCTCTATTTTCCATTTCTGTCTCTTCATCCCTAACTTTATTTTCCCTTTATTTTCCTTCCCAGCTTTTCTTTTTCTTTAGATCTTCCTGTCTCTACCAGTGGTCGTCCTTCTTATCACTCACTTGATTTAAGGTAAGGAGAGCACATGCGAAGAGAATTGCCATGTACAAAAGTTAAAGATATATATGGGATCCTTCATAATGCAGTTCACTCTGGCTGGTGCTGGTGAAAGGCTGTGTTTTCCCTGAGCTTGCCAGCAGTGTAAACCATTCAATTGATAACATAATACGTTTTTATGGTCTCTGTATAGCGATTTTCCATTTAAGTGTAAGTTAAATTGATGAATTCACATAGAGGCATGGAGGAAAGTTTTTCCTTTTTCTTTTGTAGTATAAATTCTCCACGAACGCTCCTGCCCTCCATTGTGAGTGGGTTTTCCTCCCAGCCACACATGAAGTGTGCCCTTAGGTTCTGTTACAAATAGGTTTACGCTGATGTGTATGGCTGCTATAAGCATTACGGTCTTGATCCTGCACTCATTGAAATCAATGGCCATGTCCCCCTTCCCTGCAGGGTGAGATCAGAGCCTGCAGGATGCTTCACAAGCACCTCATGGCTTTGGCTTTGGAGGCTTTCATGTCTGGTTTGTGAACATCAGTTGCTGGCTGGATCTACTCTATCTCGTTCTTGCCTCGTGACACGTGGTGTTCACATCTTGGTCCTTCAACAGGCAATTACAAAGGAATTTTTCCTTGCAGTTTATCCAGTTGCAGGGTTTCTACTCTTGCTCCTGCAGGACTGGGAGATCTGTTACTTGAGCTGAGGTCTCTTTCCTTCAGGAAAATTCAGCTGCACTGCTGCCAGGTGGCATGTAGAAGTGGGGTCTTCTGCAGAAACAGGAGTTACTGCAGGGAATGGCATTTGCTGTTCAGTGGGTAACATAATTTCTCAGTAACTTTGCTGGTTGGAGTGCCTGCCTTTCCCAGGAAATGTAAAACGTGACCATTTGTGCTTTCAAATAGGATCCAGTGACAGTTTCAAAGTGTCTGGTCACATTTCAGTGTGGCTAAGCTATAATTCACCCCTCTAAAATACATTAATCAAATATATTTTCTGCACTCTGTTTCCTAACAAGGACTCACATATTTTTTTCTCTGCCAGCAATGCTATATTTCACATGAACTCTAATATTTCAGTAGTTGCTGAGGAGTCCTCATTCGTATGGATTGCAGCTCCACTTGGCTGAAAGGTACTATTAGAAGTCAGGGCCTGCATGTTTACACAATAATAGCTAAAATATGGGATCATAATTGCCATGCTTCATGACAAGCTGGCTTTGGCACATCCATAACCACAAGTCTGAGCATCAGATGCCAGCTGACCAACTCATATGAGCACAGCTTTGGATTCCAATCCATAAAAGCCTCTAAGCACGTGCTCAGGTCAGTTATGTGCAAGCCTGGGGTGGCTCCATCAGTATTCCAAGTGGCCTTCAGCAGTTTTTATAATGCATTTAGGGGTTAGGGCATGGTGAAGTAATGGCCCAAGCTTGGATGCTTTCTCAGCTGTGAGTTGAAGCACCACATTTGACAACATCTGCAGCACCTGGGATGCCCCCAGCATTTAGGGGGGCTCCTAAAGGAGCTGCTTAATTGCCTTGCCCCTCAGACAGTGCTGATGAGGGAATGAGGAGTTCATTTTCTTACAATAGGTGCCAACGTATTCTTGAAAATGAAAGAAAACTCATGAACACTTGTATCAAGCCATGTGAAACTTTTGTCTCAGCCCCACTTTAATGTCCTGTTTGCCATATGGGGGTCTCACACTTACCTTCCTCAAAGCCTTTTCTGCTTCCCCTGTACAAGAGCAGTGTTGGGAAGTGGGTCACTCCTTTGTTTTTAGAGTGAGAATTGAGCTTTGTGATGTCTTTGGCATAGCAATAAACATAGCAACAATAAAAAGGAACAGTGTTCATTATAGTGCTGTGTGGGGAGTTTCTTTAAGAGTTGGGCCCTAAATGGTTTTTAATCCCAGGATGCACTGATTGTGTTAATGTGGAGAGGCAAACCAAGCATCAGTTATAAAATCATTGCAAATATGAACAGGATAAAAAAATGGTCAAAAGGATCTTGTTACAATTTCTGCTTATTCCACAAGGGTTTAAGGAAAGTAAAATAGGCAATGATTTTGTTTGGGACTTGTTTATGAAAGATTACTTTTTGTATAGCTAAGTCAAAAGGTTAAGGAAGTATACAGAATTTAAATACCACCAGTTTTAGTAATTTTTTCTGTTGTTTGCCTTAACTGCTTCCTAACATCATAGAAAAACCTGCAGCACTCAGGTTAAAAGAAAAAGAAAAATACAACCCCTCAAGTCAACAACAAAACCTGCACCATGCCAGCTTAAAGAAGTGAAGCTGTAAAATGTAAGATATGGCACATCTATAAAATATAATTTTGCTTTTCAGCCTGCAAAAGTGCTGTAGATCTAAAATTACAGTAAATCTCCAAATGTCCAGCATTGATTACTTCAAGCTTGTGGCTTTAATGGACAACAGAGCAGCATATTATGATGCCATGATTAAGGAATTGTGGAAAAGAGTGAGAGTGATTTTGGACTTTATTTTGGCACCTTGCAGAGCTCAACGTTACCACAATTATTGGTTTTCTGAAATATGTCCCTATGCATTATTCTGATCAGATTACTTGCATTGCACAACCCCCTGGTGAATAACAGGACAATAGAACAAAATAAATCTCTCTCTGAAATTTAATCTCCATGTCTGTAGACTGGCAAGAAGAACATCCACATCCCTCAGATAAGAAGTTGTATATTTTCCAGAAGGGTGGTATATTTTTGTTTTATAATTGTCCTTAATGTAAATTCTCAAGAAAGAAAGCAGTGGTGTCAAAGATCTGAGGAAAGAAGGGTTGAAATATGGGTAAAGTGTTCCCATAAGCTCAGCAAGAAGAAACCCTAATTTTCTTAGTAAAGTACAGGGGTGGGTGAATTTGGCTTACAGAAATCATCAGCCTTTCCCCCATTATTGGTTCTCAGTGTAATTTGTTTGATAATCTTCTTCCTCTGTGAATAGCAGCCCAGCTTATCAGCTAATAAAATATCTTCTCCTACTTCTGCAATGTTTAGTGCATTGTGGCTATGATACAGCTGACAGTACAGCAAAATTTCCTGCTTTTGGAAGTATGATTCTAAGGCAGGGATTGGAAAGCAGCCTGTATTTATGGACTGAATGGTGAGGGTGTTTATTATTGCTCCTCCTCTGAGCTCCATGGGCAACCTGGACAATAATTGTTATATTAAGAAAGCAGAAAATAACGCTGGGTTTTATGCACTTGGCTTTCACTTGTGTTGGTCAGAAATAAACCTTTATAAATGGGCAGTTTCTTACTGATCTTTGGGACATCCATTAAGCAGCTTTCCACCCGCAGGAAAACCAATGCAGTCAGAGAGGTCCATGAGGAGCTGGGGTAGAATCACCAAGTTGCCAGTGGCTGCTCTTGGATGGGCATTTGCAGCTGCAAAATATAGGTGTGAATTCTGCTAAGGCAAGCTCCTGGGCACCCTGTGAGCTGTGCTTTGGGCAGGATTGTTAGCAGGACTCACCTGGAGCTGCCCGTGCAACCTGCCCACCTCCCATCAGACTGCTGTGCCATCTGCTCTGGGCTGTGAATCTCTCCCCCAGGCAGCCTGAGCTCACTCCCAGCTCCTGATGCTGGTGCTGGATGCAAAACATCATTAGCAGGTGATGGTGGAGCCTTGGTGGCAGGGCAAGGAGTCAGCCTTTCACCTCTGCAGAGCCAGGTACAAGCAGAGCCTCAATTCACAAGTGAAAATTGGATTTGGGAACTTCATTTTTGCATCCCTGCCTTTCTATCACAACAGCTGCTAGGCAGGTGGCACGACTGCCAAGTCTGCTCTGAAAGCCTCCCCAGCTGGGCTGGAGTGCTGGACACTGCTGAGGAGATGAGGATGCACTGGCAGAGGTGTGGCTGGAAGTTCACCCAGCAACTGCACACAGGGCCCTGGCTCTGCTCCTGCCATGATACCCAGCCCAGTACTTTTAAAAATTTATTTGTTGCTAAATAAACCCAACTGGAAGAAAAGTTGGCTTTTCTGCACTGTGTGCCTGTTACACAGGAATTATGGAAAATATTATTGAATTTGTGGTTCGGGACTGAAGAACAAAATATCTGTTGTGCTGAAACAGATCATTAGGACCTACACACTGGCACTGCCCCAAGGAAGAACTCCCCAAGAGTGCTGGGTTGCTTTGCACCTACTGCTGTATTTCCCTTTGCTGTGTGTGTGTGTGTGTGTGTGTGTGTGTGTGTGTGTGTGTGTCAGAGCAGTGGCCAGAGGCACTTCTTGGGGGATTTTACTCTGATTTAACATTCCTCAAACCCAGAGAGCCATCAGCTGCTTGTCTCACTTCTACTGCCCTAGTGTGGGTTCAGAGATTTATCTGATCTGTAATTTGTTTCTCATCTGCAACTGGAGATGTTTCCTTTCCATGGCTTTCTCATTCCTCGATGCTGATTTTTCTCCTCTGTCTCTGCTCTTCTCCATTTCCAGCAATTGTTTTTTCATCAGTTTTCACATGTCACTGGTCAGGAGCACTGTAAAATAGCACTTTGAAATAGTTGAAGTAGTTTGCTTATCCTATCTTTAAAATTTCCAATTAAAAATCTCAATAGTATTTTTCAGTTTTGAACTGTGCAGAGTTTACCATTAATTATCATGGATTCTACCCAGAACTGATCCACATTTTATTTCCTCTCTCCTGGCCTTTTAAATTTTTTAAGTTAATGGTGGTTTTACTCTGGCTTTTAACAAAGCCAAGATGAGCTGGTTTTCTATGGACAAGGTGAGGATGCTGAAGCACTTGGTGGGGCTGTGTGAGGCTTGTACAGGATCCACACCCATTTTGTTCCAACATTCCACAGGTCTGCATGCCAGCTATGTCTGGGAAAGCATCCAGGCACCTCGCTGTTCTTGTAGAGGGGAAAATTCACTTCATTTGTTCTGTATAATAACACTTGTCCTGCAGAACAGCATTTTTCTGTAGCCAACACAGGTTTGTTATCAAAGATTTGGAGAGAATGGTTTTGATCAATCTGAATGAGTTTAAAACAGAAAACTGAGGACTTTGGTATCAGGGAACAGCAACTTGCTTTTGTTAAGTTAGTAAAGGTGTTAAAGAGTAAAATGATGATGCTTCTAAGTTGAAAGTAAAACATCTCAACAGGACAAAACTTCAGATGTTAAATTTCTAGGAAGGATGAAGCAATCAATAGATCAGCATTCTGTAAGGCACATGATCTATTTCTTGCCTGCTTGTTTTAGGGTACTGCCTTGTTCATCTTACTGAAAAATCTTTGGAGATTTCTAATTGCATTTTCTTTATCTTAGATATGAGTCTTCAATAAAGGAAGGTAATGTTCCTTCTTTTAGATGATTTTAGTATTGTGTAATGATGGTTTGCTGGTCATTAAAGCACAAATTGAAACTCAAAACCTGAAGGAAAGTGTCAAGTAAAAATGTATGTGTTGAATTTCAGTTCTTTGCAGTGCTTATCATTAATGTTATTTAATAATGGCTTGACTTCTCTGACTGGTTCACTGGCAAATATTCAAATCATAGAGAACTCTGCTCCATTTTGTCACAATTTCTAGTTAAATATGTTTTTAAACACTTAAATTGTTCAAGGTTCTTTATTAATTTAATTTTCTACAATGACCAAAGTGGTCTGAAACTTAGAGATTCCCAGCAAAGGTTTTAGTAAACAGGTAAGTTCCCAAGATTAAATAGACTAAACTGATGCTTTAAGAAAAGAAAAGGGAAATTATTTTTAAGTTCTTGATTTCCAGAGTCAGAAAGCATGTATACTTGTTTAAATAATTCAGTGGCAAAAGTCACCTAAACTTTTATAAGAGTGTAAGCAGAGGAACAGTCCTGAAAGTGCTTGAGCATGGCAAGAGTGAAAACACATCAGTGAGATGCAGGCAAGGTGCTTGGCACAGCTGAGTGAGGAGAAGACCTTCAGGAAAGCTTCTTGGTGGGTGTCCTGCACCCCATTGGCTCAGCAGCTGCTACCAAAATACCTGCCTTGTCCAACTCTACTCTCAGAATTTAGTGCAAGATGTATCGTATAAGCTGTCAAATTTCATATGGTGTCAAAAAAAGAATAGTTATGGGTAACATAGCAGTGATACAGAAGCAGAATTTTTTTTTTTTCTTTTTTGGTGTTATACATGTTGTAGTGGGAATGTGCCATTTCTGTCCAGGTTGGCTGTAGAGATGGAAAGGAGGAGGAACTGGAGCAGGTTGTCTCCTTTTAAAACCTGCTTGATATACAAAGAAACCAGATTTAATAAATACTGATAGGCATGATGTATGAAAGAGGTTGCTTAAACTCAAGAGCAATGGCTATGTGGTTGTGATGTTTACTCTAATTTTATTTTTTAAGGCAACAGTTGAAAGTTAACACTGTGGACTTGGGAAAAGGAGCTTCTTCCCAGCCTGACCCCTTTGCCATTTATGTGTTCATCCTTCTGACTCACTGCCTTGCTCTTCTGGGTTTTCTGTGCATCTAACTCCACCAAGGACAAGCTGTAGGAGGTACAGGAAGGCTGCATGGGGAGGGGGTGTGTGTGTGTCCTTGTTATTGCTGCCAATGTTTCTGGGGACATTTCAGGTAGTGGCCATGAGCTGGATGAAAGAGCCAGGAGACTTCTTGCAGCCCTGGGGACACCAAGGAGCTGCCCGTGGATGGCACTTGATGGCCCACATCACCTCTGAAGGCAGGGAGCAGGGCTTAATGGGAAGCCTGGTGCTGTGACTGCCTTGGCCACAGCCCAGCTGAAGCCCCTGAGATGGCTGAGTCCAGCAACTGGGGACTGAACCTGCAAACGTGGAGTTGCTCTTGTGCCAAAACACACCTTGTGTCAGCCCAGAATGGCTCAGAGCCCAGGTCACAGTGAATCCTGACTGTCTGTGGCTGGGTGCAGTGGGGACTGATGTGAGAAAACTGCCAGGGAACTTTGGTGCTGGTAATTGTACTTCCCACTCCAAGGTCAGGCAGTGAGCTGGCTGCATTCTCCTGCAGGGCTTCAGAAAACTTGATGAGTGCACTGTGAAAATCTGAAATAAAGCGAGGACCGAGTGCTGTGCAGATCCTCATTTCCCCATAATCTGGTCATATCTTAATCTTCCTTTTATCAGTAGAAGACCTGGGGTGCTCTATTGATAACCATCAAACCAAGGAGAACCCTGGCTCACATTTAGGCTGTACCCATTACCTTGGCCCTGCTGATGTCTCCAGCTGGGTCAGCGCTGAGGTGCCAGGCCCAAAAGGAGGGTACTTACCCAAAGCCACTGTGCCAGAGGAGATCTTTGTGTTTCCTCAATGTTTACACTGGGCAGCTCGTTCCTCCCTTGTCCCTCAGCTCTAGTTGGTCAGCAAGAGGCACGGAGCTCATCGGAAGCAAACAGGGCTTGTTCCTGCTGCACTACCCACCCAGTGTCCCTCCCTTTGTACTCCCAAAGGTGGCAAAACATTCCTAACATGCTTGTTCTTTTTTTTTTTTTGTTCTTTTTCTTTTTTTTTTTTTCTGTAAACACATCCGAAAGGGGAAAAAAAATAAAAAAAAGAACAATGCAGCGCGGCAGCGAGCGGTGCGTCCACCCAGACAGTTTAACCCTTGGGTCAGTGTGTTTGTGTTTCACTTATTGGATTGTTAATAGATTTTCTTCATTTGTGTGAGACATTGTGAATGATGTGCTGAGGCCTTTCTATTACTGCGCTGCCGGGGCCCCTGGTCCACCTGTAAGAAGATAGCGGTGAAAGCTGCTGGAGTTTCTACCTCTTGACAACATCCCAGCTGTAGAGCAGCAATAGCAATCCTCCCGTGGCAGTTTTAATTATCGGCCCCGGCGATACCATCAGTAAGTGTGTAATTACGTGTCACTTTCCTGGCTGTTGGGTATGAAAAGTGGAACCAGTGAGATGATGATCGTTGAAGCTGTAGACTCATATTTAAACAATTCAAAATGTGTAACTGGCAGTGTCATTAAACAGAGAGAGTCTGACCCCAGCTGTCAGTTACTTTTCCTTATGCAGATTTTTTTCGTGCTGTCTGTCAAAAGAGCTCCACGGGCTGAGATGGGACAGCAGAGGCAGTGTAAGGCAGGAGTGCTGCTCTCCTCCACTCCCGCAGAGGTGGTCCCTTACCCTAAATAAATACTGCCAGAGAGATGGCAAATAAAGGGCCGGCCACGTGTGGAAATTATATAGACTTTGGTGATGAATAAACAAAGGGGGACTGTCAAACAGATATTCAACCCTTCAAAAAATATGAATAAAATCTGACTCATTACCCTGAACTTAAAGAACAAGGCTTATGGTAATTTGGGGGATTCATTATTGAAGGATAAAAATGGAATAGTTTTCATTTCTCTCTTTCCGCCAAAAAATTTTTGAAGCCATGGCAGATAAATGAATAACCTGAAGGTAATTGTGACTATTGCTATTATATAAAAGCATATGGGCACACACATATATATTTATATATGTGACACACACGCAAGCAAATCTATGAGTAATAACAATCTTTGCAAATAGCTTTAATAAAAAAGAGATTATGAATCCCTTTCACTTTAACTTCAAAGTCAGCAGATGTTTAAGGTGTGCAAAGTATTAGAAACTTGTCACCTGGCCAATATATGCTAAACAGATGGAAAAAAAATAAATATATGTGCATAGGAGTAGGCAAGTAAAGAATATGCTTTTCTGCAAAAAGAATCAGAAATTTCTGAAATGACAACTCTTCCCTGAATGCAGACAGGCAGTTGTGTGAGTGGGAATTTGCATCTGGCATTCCAAGAGTTAATTTTGGAAACACGGGCATATAAACGAAATAGTACTTAAAAGAAACAAACAAACAAAAAGAGGTTAAATAAACAGTAATTGGTGAAGAGAGAGAAAAATGTTTCTTTAATTTTTAAGATGTTTGCATTTCTCATAACAAAGCTAAGTTAGTCCCAAACAAACAAAATTATCTCATACCCCTCAGACACCTCAATGTAAAGCTTTGGAGTTTGTGCTGACTCCATCAGGAGCAGCAGAACAACAGACACACTGGGTGCTTGGCCTTTGAAAAGGCACTGCCCTGCACCTATTCTTGAGGGTTTTAAGGAGAAATATATTCATTTGTGTGTGTGTGTGAGTTCCTCTACACATCTGTGTATAAAAGCTTTGCATATATTTCTTGTTTCAAAGACAATGCTACAGAGCAGCGCATACAGTAGTGTAGGCTATATTAATTGCAGCAGTACTTTCATACTTGAAAGTAATAAATAGGCACATATTAAATCCTCTAAGGATTAATTTGTATTTTATCAGCTGTGAAAAGGGCAATTTTTTACATATCCAGACTTAAGAGGTAGCCCTATTAGACCTTCATTGGAAAACAAATTCTGCATACATTTTGTACCAGGGCTTTTTCTTTTTTTTTTTTTTTTCCTCCCTTTTCTCCTTTTTCCTGTCTTTTTAAAAACATTTTTTGTAGCAAGTGGTTCTATAATTTAATGTTGAGGAGGAAAGGGGATGTTGTGTTACGGACGAACAACACAGCTTTGTAAAACTCTGCCTCCTATATATTTGCACCAGCCCAATAGAAAATGCCACGCTGTAATGTGGTAAATGGCTCACTTTGCAGTGGCATTTGAAATATACAGTGCTTAAGGTCATTCAGGTTTGATGCATACATATTAATATCATCAGGGATGTCTTTATAGTTATATTTACAAATTACTTGCTGTTGCCACTGTTGCAGGGGAGCCCTCGCAGAGATGGTGCTTTAGCAGGCAGCTGAGAGGAGCCAGTTTTTGCATGCCAAATAGCCATTTTTCTTTGTCTTTCATGGAGTCGTCTGTAGGGTTGAGTATTTTCAAGTTCTGTTTCTGTCCTACTTGCATGTTAGCTGCAGGCGATCTGCATCACAGGGAGGAGGCAGTCCCTGGGGGAGGGCCCACTTTTCTGCATTTAGTTGGTTGCTTTGAAAGCAAAGGATGCTAAAAAAATTAGCTCCCTTTTAGGAACGCTGGATGACTGGTGCACAACAAACAGATTTATAGTTGAAGGCTCCTGTGTTATCTTTTTTTTTTTTCCACTTTTTTATTTTGGAAGGAAGGCAAGTTGGGATTTTTAAAGGGACACTGCACACTTAAATCCATGCCCAAAATCTAGAGGTGCTTCCAGCAGACAAGGGAAGGTGAAGCTCCCACATGTGTTCTGGCTGTGGCAACGGAACCTCCCTTGCTGTGGATAAGAAGGGACTTAGAACACAGCAAGTGGGCTCCTAAGGCTTTGCAGGGCTGTGTCCTGAGCTGTCTCCTTTTAAGCTGGGCCTTCTGCTTGCTTGCAGCTGAAGATGCTGGAGCAGTGAATGGGCTGGGGCTGTGCCACCTCTGACCATGCTTCTCCCTATTGTAATTGCAGATGACAGTGGTTGGGGGGCCACTTGCAGTGACTTTTGGTTTGCAGTCATGAGCCTGCAGCATTTTTATTCTGTGCTTTCTGTAGCTGCCCATCAGTGCCCACCTTCTCCCAGCTCCAGGATGCACCTTGCTGCCCATTCTTCAAGTGGTCTTTACTCAAAGCCCATTAAAAACTTTCATTACCTGTATTAAGCTAATAACATATTAGTTCACAAACTATTTTCTTTCTACTCTTTGAATCAAGGCAAAGTTTTTCTTCAAAGTGGAAACTGTTTGAATGAGAACTGCAAATTTTGATCTTCTTGCAATTCAAAGCACACTGTTCATCTCTAGATCATCTGAATTTTTTTAACAACTGATGGCAGCCTGGGAAAAAGTTTTGGCTTCTATGGGCTCTTGAAACCAAATTTCTGTCTCTGGAGGCTCAGTGCTTGTTTGAGCAGTAAGGTGCTTGTCATGGCCTGTGGGGACAGGGACCCCCTGAGTGGTTTCAGCAGCTTGAGGGCTACTCAATGGAATCACTGTCCAGTTGTGACCTCTGGTTCTTCTCTCCTCAAATTCCCTGAATTCCCACTCACTGTTGGCACCCACTAAATAAGAGACCATCAGCACTGTGACCCTTCTTTCCTGTTAGCTGCAGATATAAAATTCAGAGGAATATCTTGCTAATAATAGCAGGCACTCTAGGATTTTCTTTTGAGGACAGAATTGCTATTTTGAAACAGTATCCAAATACAGTTTTGGGAAAATAACTATTTTTGCTTTATGAGGTCAGCAAAAGCACTTCTGTTTTGGTATCAAAAGAATAAAAACATGCTGTACTACAAAGATAGTAATTTTTTTGATATTGTGGAATAAAATCCAGTGCTCTGTGGGGCAGTGGAGTATTTCCTATGTATGATTTCAATAAGGAAGTGGAGATACAGGAACACACGTTCTGCAGTGGAGGAGCAGCCAGCTGTCTCCTGGGAGTTCCTGCCCAGCTTCCAACAGAAGTTTTGTGCTTGCAGGAAGGTTGGGAACAGCCCTGTGCTCTGCTGAAATGCCACTGGGAAGCCAGTGGGCACCAGCACAGGAGACCATTAGGGTTGGTCTGAAATTCAAAGAACAGGATTCTGGTTTTAGCTGGTTTAAAATGAGGTGGGAAACCCCAAAGGTGCCTGAATCCCATGGATGCAGTCAGGATGGTACTCCCATGGCTAAGGGAAGCAGGATTTAATCCTGACTGCTAAAGTGTGTTCATTGCTGGTGGTTTCCATGTGTCAGTAATTGCTGTGCTATGATAACTGCTAACTACATTGGCTCAACCCTTGTCTTCACAAACTTATTTTCTTTCTTATTAAATCAGACCAACACAGTGGTGTTTCATGGATACTTTAGGACAATATGTACAACTTTTTTGTACAAGCAGAGGTGACCGAGCAGCTGTTGTGGCTTCTTTGCAGCATTGCAAAGCTCCCTCAGTGTCTGCCCCTCCAAGGGTACTTTCCCCTTCTGACTTTGTCCCCTTTCCCTAAGCCAGGGCTTGTTTCTCTCTGCTTTCACTCTCCACAGACCCATCCTGGGTGCTACCAGGCTAGTTGCCCAACTGCAGGTAGTAGCAAACAATAAAACATCTTCACTTAATATTTGAAATCTATCTTGGAATTACGAAGCAGGAGATGTACTTTGTTTATCACAGTGGAAACCTATTAGACAAGTACTCTTGGTGCATGGAAAATATATGCTTTTAACAGTTTTAATCCTTTATCAATTATTCATACGTGAAGGTTTTTCTGTATTTGTACAGTTTGTTAGCTGGAGTAGCAAGCATGCCTGTATTTGTCTAACAGTTTTTTCTGAACTCTATCAGATAAGATATTTAACACACCCAAACATATTTAATTTAAGAAATAAAGAGTCATTCTTTCTGTGGGGTTTTACACATCATTCTTCTTTATTACACCAGGTTTTGCTCATCATACCATGTTCTTCCTCAGAGGACAGAGACAAATAACCATTCTCCACAAGGACGATGTGAGTGTTGAATGCATTTTAAATGCTGCACTTTGTTATGATTGCAACCAACATTTTAAATATGCTGCAATCAAATTCCAAAATGACATGAGAAAAATGACATCAGAGAATAAATCTATTAGGCTGCTCAGGAAACAGGAATGTTTGAGCTGGAACATACTTAGCTTGAAAGTTAAAGATTGAGTACAGTGTTTATTTTATTTGCTTAAGAGAGGCAAGCCTAATTTATCCCTGTTGTGGAAATCAATGGAGTTACAGTATAAATATACTCTTCAAATATATTTGGCATATTACATGAGTTAAATAGCATTACCTAAATATAGTTTAGTTTTTAAATATCACATGAGATTACTGATTTGCTTTTACATTGTGCTGGGTTTGTTTAAACTATTCAAGGGTCTCACTCACGGTGTACACAGTAATTCTGCTTTTAGACCTGGAATAGGGAAACCAGAGTCAAAGGAGCTTCCTGGTGGAAGTTTTAGGCCTGGCAAAGGCTGGGCTGGCTGATGGGGTGCTGGGCTCCAGGGTTGGAGACCACAGCACCACTGGGGGCCAGATGCCTGTAGTCTATTTTATACTTTGCTAATTTGCTTGATGCTTTGCAGGAGGCAGAGCCAAGCATAGGTGCAGTGCAGTTAGTCACGATGCAATGGGGGGGTTGGGAGGTGCATGAATAAACAGATTTCTTGTGTTGCAACAGTTTGATCCCTTCTGTGAAAGTCCTGCAGCTTTTAAGCAGTGTTTGGAGCAGGGTTTTTTCTAAGCAAGAACAGGAACCTGTCAAGGAACAACTCTGCTGGGGTCAACCTGGCAGTGAGATCCTTCCCCAGGACTCTGATGGACTGGGCTCCTCTGGTTTGCACCATGGTTCTTTATGCACAGGCTTCCAGCTGGTCTGAAGTTCCTTGAGTGGCTGTTTCCTGTATCATGGACCATTTCCTTGTGTTTTCTACTTGTGCTGAGGAGCATAGGATGAAGGGTGAAGGATCCTGGGGGGATGGGGGGAGGGGAAATCCCATTTAGCTTCCTGCTAAGAATGGTTCAGGTTTTGAGAAGGAAACATTTTTATCCGGGTAGGATCACCCATCCCTGGAGCCTCGTAAATACTTTAGGAATTTCTGAGCTAAGTCATGCTGCTTTCTGGCTGAGCATTAAGGTATTAGCTCCTGTTACTCTTGGTATGAATATTCCTTATGCATCTCGTGGAAAAACTCCCATTGAAGAAAATGAATGATGTCCTGCATCCATAGTTCTTCAGTGAGCGTGGCTGGGGTGATGGATTTAGCTTGTCTGACATGAAAAAAATAGTAGGAAATAAAGTGGTATTCAAAAATGGATTTGTTTGTCTTCAGAATTATAGCTCTAGTTATTCTCCAAAGAAAAGTGCTGAGCAGGCGTTGCCTGGGTAGGAAAATTTCACTTAAAGATCTCTGAACTGTCCCAAACTGAAGTCCATTCTCATCCATAACGTAATTTAGCCCTTGACAGATATATAGAGCTCTTGTAGCTTTCTGTTCTTCACAAAATCTCCTGAGCTTCAAGTCTCACTGACCAGATGGGTTGTAATTTGGCCTCTGACATGGAGCAGTCCTGCTGGAGGGTGAAAATTACCTGAACTGACCAGTGCTGAGGTCACACTTCTGTCTCCTTGAAGTCATTTTCTTTTTCTTAGGCTCCTGCCTCCCATTTCCCAGCATGGGATCTCTGTTTTCTGCCTCCTGAGTAGTGCACGGTAGTGAGGTGTGGAATACTTATCCCCTCAGAAGTCAGATATTATATTCAAATGTCTCAAGCCTCTGCTGAACATCAGTCACAGGACTGACTTAGCCTTAGCAGCATCTGACTGCACAGGTGAGATGCAGAGATTGCTGTTCCCAACACCTGACATACTACAAAGTGTTTCAATCTACCCTACACAGGGCAATGTGTGCTATATATGTGTACTTTTAATTAAGGAGAACCTTCAATGCTTTTCCAGACTGAGACCTCATGGCAAAATCTTTATTCATGTATATTTTCCATACTTCAATTTTTTTTTTTTTTTTTTTTTTTTTTTTTGGTAAAATACAAAAGGAATTAAGATACTGTAGGACTCCAGCCACTCACCACCTCCCCTAAAGCTGTTTCTTCTTCAGACCCTAATACCTGAATGGAGGGTGTAATTGTATTTTACTAAGGATGAAGTTTGGTAAAAAGTTTGTAACTTTTGCTCTTTGAAATAGCAAAAACTACAGAGATTTTTGTATTTGCATTTTTCCTTCATTTATTTTTACTGACCTGTGTTCTCCTTGGTGCTAGGACATATATGTGAGCTCCAAAACAAAAGGAAGGGAAAAGATATGTAGAGTGCACCCATTTTTGGGAGGTGTACCACCTATTCTTCAGTTGGTTGAAAGGAAGGGATTGCTTCTGCCTGGTTTCCTCTCCAGGACAAGTTTTCTTTGCTGGCTTCTCCAAGCAGCCCAGCATGATGTCCCTGTGGTGCAGCTGTACTGATAACCACCAGGTCAGCAGCATGTCTTGCAATGAACAGAATTTACCCTTTCACCTTCACATCCCCCTCCACTCTTGTACACAGCTTAATTTTTTTTTTTTTTCTGCAGCAGAAGTCATTTTTTGCAGGTGCAAAAAGGAGCCTTTCATTTTCCCCATCTTAAGAAAAAAGTTACCTAAAAAATATGCTTTCCTTACTGAAAGGCAATATTTTGCTTTTAGCACTACTTTATGTGCAGCGTTTTTTAGCTCCTCTAATCTTAAATTCAGTACATGAATGGATGGATAATTTCCTCCCTGTCAGTTTTTTCATGCTTCTGAATTATTTACTGCTCCCGCAACTTGTAGTTGCGAATCCACTTATTCCTCATTGAGCTGGAGCTGGGTGAGAAGCTCCCCCTCACCCACTGTCCCGGGGGCTGCTCAGTGCTAACAAAACCTGGGGTGCCAGAGAGGGGCTCAGGGAGGACCCCCCCAGCATCCTGCAGAGCAGAGTCCTTAAGTCACCCGGCCTGACCGTGGCTGATTTGTCTTCATCACTCACATCTCCCAAATCCTGAATCATTTTGGTTGCCCTCCACTGCACCTTTTCAATCTCCACAATGTCCTGCCTGTAATATAGTGACCCAAATTGTACACAGTATTTCAAATATACTCCCACTAATGTCTTATATAAAGTAGTGCCAGAATAACTTGTGCTGATTTATAATCCTTACAAATATATATATTTGTTTAGCTGCTCTTGTTGTTTGTTTTTTATTGCTGCCAAACATCGAACATATGTCTGGTGGTCTGAAGGCTTGTTTAAAGACAACAAATGAATCACATTTTCTACATGACAAAAGAAAACACCTTTATTTTTTATCATTGTCTAGCTTGAGCGGTGATATAAGATAAATTGAAACAACAAAAGGAAAAGGGAGTTTAGGAAAGTCAAGTAATAAGCTATCAGGTTTTGAATGAAGTCTTCCAGTGCCTGAAGTTAAAAAGTATCCACAGGCACTTCTTAAAAACCAAACCAATTGCCCAACAGGCTGGTGAACACAATGTCCTGTTCAGAGCAGGGATTCCCACCCCACCCTTTGGGAGGATGCAAAGAATAGGAGAGAATGCAAATGGGAATTTTTCATGGGGTCTGGCTGCAGGACCAGGCAGTGCAATGTGTGATGCTAATGGCCAGAGTAACCCTTCTCGGGGTGCTGATGGTGCTCTGCTTGTGATGGTGTTGGGAGCTGTGGCTCCTTAATGGAAATGAGTTTCCAGCAGCTGCCTGGCATCTATTGGGTGGGAGTCTGGCCTTGCCTTTGGAGTCATTGCATTCATATCCTGCAGTAATGCATTTCAGGAGTGTTACTTAGAGTAAAGAAGAATTGTGGGTAAATATTTTCAACTCTGTGGCTCATAGAGAAGGAAACAAAACATTACCAGAAGGTCCTACTGAAAATGTACTAAAACATCTCCCATTCCCAAAATACCCACACCAAGGGTTACCATTTTGTAGAAGACATGAAAAGAAACTTTCAAAAACTGAAAGCAAATGTGGTCAAGGTGAACTTACTCTAAGAGGGTGCTGGAAATGGGAAGCCACCATAGACCTGCAAGTATTCTCTCTTAATTGACATGGCAAGGTTTGAACTCTGTTTCCAGATTAAGAAGTTTTTGATGGCTTCACCTGAATCTGGCTTGCACTCCATAGTGCAGGTGACCTGCATTAATGGCCTCGTTTTCCCAAGACAAATATGATGCTATTAATGTAGAGTACCAGGTTTTGTCTTGGCTAGTGGCTGTTACTGCCAAGAAACACTGCTCCATGTTACATTGACTCCTGTTAAGGTCTTTGGACACGAAGTGCACGTGGGCTACCAACGCAGATCAAAAGTAACCTTGACATTAATCAGGTGGAATTCAAGGCTTTCCAAGGTTTTCCTGGTTTTCCTGCTCTGGTAACAAGTCATGAAGTTCTGCAGTTTTCTGGTTGAGGCTCCATAAAAAACGAAAACAAAACCAAACTACCCCCCATCTTTCTTTTCCCATTATTGTTTGGTTGTTTTTTCGTGTTTCAAACATATTTAGCCTATTAATATGGCCATTATGTTGTTTACAAATATCTCTGCCTTCCTAGTGCTCTCCAGAATCCTAAACGGGCTCCTCTTTTCTGAGAGCAAACAACAAATGGAGCAGGCCTTTGAAGAAACCCACCCTCGATTAATAGTTAATGATGGCTCAGGAGAAGGAACAAAGCCTGGCTGATGTGAACACGGATTAGTGCTTTTATAAGCACGGCCAAACAGTTTGTAGGAGCTCTGGTGCCCGGGAGCAGCCCGCTGTGCCCTCCTGCTGGGACCAAGGCTGGGCAGCAGGCTCTACACGGGGGGCCAGGGGCCCCTGGGGTCTCTGCCCTGCCTGCCCCCCTCTCCCAGAAAGCCACAATCCTGGGTGATGCAGGAGCATCCCCTGCCGACCAGCACCCAGCGGTGACCACCTCTGCCAAGGAGGTGGCATTCACCTCCTTCCTCTGCCCAACCGCAGGGACGTGGCCTATGCCTGGCAAGGGGCTCTCAGCTTGGGGTTGCGTTTGGGTTCACCTCACAGAACCATTCCCTGCACGACACGTAGGTCTTGGTGTTGGGGGACGTCTTGCCAGGGTTGATGGGGGTGGAAGGAGAGGCAGTGCTTTGGGGGTGAAGGGCTTCACGTCCCCCAGCCCCCTTCCAGAGCCGCCCTTCCTCGCCCAGTTTTAAGTTTGGGAGTTCAGATATTTCTATTAATAAATTACTATGCATCATGTCAAATTAGCATTGCCATTACTAAAAGATTAATAGCAACAATGCGTTGTGGCACTCCATAGCTTCAGGGTAATTTCCTTTTGTTCATGCTTTGGCATAATATCCTGGAGCAGAGCGGCAGAACTGGGAAGCATAAATTCTGCCCCAGCCCCTCAGCAGAAGAGGCACCACTGCTCACAGCAGAGGGGAGCAATTAGCCCTGCAACCAGCACCCTGCAACCAGCACCCTGCATCCTTCTGGGAAGGTTTCCTTCAGAGCAGGATGCATCAGGGCTAACGCTGGCTGATCTCCCTCATGCTTTGCAGATAACAAGATAGATCCCGACGTTTATATGTTTTTATTTACTGAGTGCCGGGGAGGGATAAACACCCATAATTTGCATGTGAAGCCTTTTTATTTGTGACCATGAATAATTGGTGGGCTAGAGATGGTGTGTACACTTAAGTGTACGTCACGCCAGCAGTAATCTTCCCTTTCATAAATTCTCCATCCCAACTGGAGTTTACAAGGGAAGGAATTACCCTGGTGCTGGTGTCCCTTTCCATTGAGCCTGCAAAAAGGAGAACTTTGTTTCCCTTTGCCTCCTCGGCAGCAACAAAGCAATTAAGCTCGGTGTCTTCCTGGCTGCAATTTAAAATAAAGGGTGGGAGTATATCATGTGGCATCGTTTTATCTAAAAGATATACACAAGGATTTCATACCTGCAGTTTAATGACAGGCAGGGAGAGGAAAAGCATCTAAATCTCATTTTGAGACACAAGCTTTTTATTTTTTACGGTTTTAACAAATGACTTTCACAAGTGAAATTATTGCGTTTTCATCTATTTGACTTCACGCTGGATATATCCAGGAAAATATCTCCACGATGGCTCTGTTTCTTGCTTAAATATCAAGTATTGGTATTTTTAATGTTTTTTGTAAACATTATATATTTTAATACTTGAGAAAATGTATCTCATAAATAAGCTTTATTATCTGTCAAAAAGGATGAAAATATAACTTTACATTTCTGTTTTAAAGTAATTTTAGTGCCTATTAGCTATAAAGTAACAGTTATATATAATTTAGAGTATGTAGTCACTCGAAACAACTTGACATTTTCACACAAACACAGAACCTTAATAATAGTCTTGGGATTTCATTGGAAGTATACACCACTACAGGATATTAAAATAACTTATGGTGCACTGTAATTCTTGTTTTGTATTTGTCCAAGTAGTTTTGAAGCATGCTATAAAGTAGAAAAATAAAAACCTAAGCTCCAAAGTCAGCTAAGCTGCATTCTTAAAGTTATAGCAGTCTTTTCATATTAAGTATGATTAAACCAGCTGACATTTCTGGTTGTCATCTTTCTCTTCTTCCTTCCTATTAATATGCTGAGCTTAAAATGTAAATGCTCCACGCACTGCATTTTTTATTTAAAGCCCTTGCAATTGTTTGCTTAAAATAATGATGCTGATTGTATGCGTTCAGGGATCATAAGGATGGCATGAAACAGTAATTTACTTGTTGATCTCAGAGAAGCTCCAGCTCTGGGCTCTGAGACTCGTGGCCGTGCTCACACGTGGCTCAACACTGCTGCTCAGGGAGCTCCCAAATCCCAGGGACATTGGGCCCCATCTTCTGCAGCCAAGGCAAAACCCAAACATTGAGGATGATGATGAGAAGTTCATCAGTCTATGTTGCTCTGTTATTTATTTTTTTTTTAAATGATGGAGAGAAGTTTTTCATAGATTTTTTTTTTATTTCTTTAAAATAACCCTGCGGACTTTATTGTGATTAAAATTTGCCCGAGATTTAACTTGTTCTTTTAATTGTAATTGAAGTGGCATGTGGGCAGGGATTAGGTGAGTGTGCAGATGTGCACAAAAATTAATATGAACTTGGAGGAATAGCCTCCTTGCCATAAAAGGGCTCACCAAATGTTCACAGATGGAATTTGAGTGGACCCTTATTGAATAAGTTAGTAGGGCCCACTTGGGCCATTTCTGCATCAATCCCATGTAGTGTATTTGGGAAAGGCATCGTCCAGGCCTTTTCTGCAATAATTATTCTCATGCCTGATCCATTAATTTTTTAATTTGCATTAGGGTTGCTCTATTGCAGCACCACCACTAACAAAAAAAAAAAAAAAAAAAAAAAAAAAAAAAAAAAAAATCAAAATGCACTTTAGAGAAGATTGTGTATGGCTGTGCTGATTTTTTTAAACCTTCCTTACAACGATGTGTTTAAACACAGAATTAAGGATAAATTAGTGGAATGCACACTCAAATGGAATGAAGAAAATCTAGAATAAGAAGTCTTGCTCTGTCAAGAAACTTTCAAAACCTACTGATCCTGGGAAATTTGAAATAAGGAGAGAATCTGGTGGTATGGCAATTAGAAAGGAAATAGTTTAAAAATATTACTGCATGCAATGTTTCTTTCTTCCTTCCCTTTCTATCCCACCCCAATATTTACCCCATTCTTATTTTCATGTTGCTTTGAAACTTGAGTTTATAAAAATGCATATGAAAAAACAACCCAATCCATAAATTATTTTTTTTTATACCCTTCTTCCCAGGAGTCCCACTGAGTTTGTACACAGCAGAAGATAGCAGGAATGAAATGTAATCATTAAACTGTGAAATATGGAAATATTCTTAACAACACAGTAAAGCTGACAAAAGACTAATTTCAGTAAAGCAGGTTTTAAACAATACAGCAGGGTATAGAGGCACCTGTTACAGGGATTGAGGATGGATGTCATTACCATCCTGGGGCATAGCCAGGGAACATTCAGAAACCCTCCAGGCTCCCCTCACCCAAGTCATGCCTGGGAGAGGAGTCTGGGTCACCCTTTCCTATGCAAAGGCAGGAGAGGGCTCAGAGGTTTGGGGTTTTTTTGCCAAAGGACTGATTTCCTCCTTGGTCTACCACAACTCTTCTTTGGCCTGACCATAAACATCTCATCTCTGCCAGGACAATTTTGCCTGAGGCCTCTTCTAAGCCTTGGGAGTTTCCTGAGCTTCTTAGGACTTCATATGAGTCTCTGTATAGAGTAAAAACAAAGAGAAACTTCTCTGAAGGGTTTCTGGGGGTAAGAGATTTTCAAAACCAGGTTGTGCTGGCTGGTCCCTGCTGCCAGGGAGGCTTTACTGCTGCATCAGCCGTGTGATGCTATCATCATCCCTCATATCCCTTCTTTTTTTCCAGCTGGTTAGAGCAGGAGCACTTTTTCTCCAATTTTCTCACTGCTGTAATTTGTTAGTTTGAGTACAAAATAGTTGTGGTTCAGAACAATTCTGGTTTGGAGTTGGGTTTTGCAGGCCTGAAACATAGACCCCCATTTCTAGTTCCATAAGAGTTAATTTCACTGCCATGTGTTTCCATAAAATGAAAGTGTCTGGTTAAATAAACAGCATGATTGGGGAACAGTAATGTATTTCACAGATACGTGGTGCTTTTTGTGTTGAAACATCATCAAAGAATTCTTCAAGCTACTTACTGAGGACTGGGCTGGATTTTGGAAGCTCTAGGTGTTTGTTATAGGCACCAAACTCTGGGGGAGCTACAGGTACCCAGTATTTCTGAAATAGCAGCTCCTGATTGCAATTTATGGGGAATAACTGGTAAAATTATAAAGGTTCAGATTCTGGTACTGTGACTGGTACCGTTCTATAGAACCAGTTTGATAAATGGAAATCTGGGTGGTGAAATTTGGATGCAACTCAGTGCTTGTTTTTCTTTTTTTGCTTCACTCCTTTTCTTCATGTCTTTTTTATAGCTTATAGTTGAGTTTTTATTGTATTGCTGGGCATTTTTACATGCTCAAATATGTGGAAATTTATAAATAAATAAAGCAATTCTGGAATTGAAAAGTAGAACAGCATGAATCACCTGGCTGTGAAGGAGGTATGAAATCAAAAACTTGTTTTGCCTTTATCTGTCTGGGGTATAATTTCAAAATGTTTTAAAACATTCTTTTGGTTTGGTTTGTTTCCCTTTTTTTTTTTTTCTTTTTTTCTTTTCCTTTTTTTTTTTTTTTTTTTTTCCCTAACCAGGTCTCATCTAAATAGCTGAGCAGGAGGGGAAAGCATTAGAAAAAGCATTAGAATATTGATCAAATAAATAGGCAGGAGGAATAGAAAATTAAAGTGCTGAATGTCAGCAGGAGTGTGATAAGAGAGCCAGTGTCTCTGTAGCCCGGGCTCTGCAGCTCCTAAAGGCAGCAGGTAGATAAAGGAGCACGTGGAACCAGGAGGGGTTCCCTGTGGGACTGCAGATGACATTGTAACTGATGACTCCAGATGACAATGTAAGAGGAGGAATGGAAAGAAATTATATTAACAAACTGTTGTCGATGGTTATAATAAGATTTGAACTGCTGAATAACCGAACCTGAAAGACCAACATATTTTTCAAGATGGTTTAGAAGGATCCCACGATTGAGTGTGTCAAAAGGTGTAATTATGTCAGGAAGTATTACAAAGGATGGATTCCTAACATCAGATACAATAAGTGTATTATTGCAAATCCTGATGAGCAGAGCTTCACTGCTGATGAAAAAAACCCCACATGACAAAACCACAGTGAAACTTTTGTAATAAAATATATCCTTAAAATGTCTGTCCTAGGACTCTTCCTCTCTCCTAACAGTGACAGAAAAAAAATAGATTTAAATCTGCTTAACTGATTACTAGAACATAGGGGCATCTAAAAAGCCACTTAATACAGTTACTTTTTTAGTTTTAGATAGTCACGGTGGATAATAATACCTTTGATATTTTCAATATGTGAACCTAGCAGAGGAAAGATTTTTCCCAGAAAAATATCAGATATTGGCTCTGGGGGGTGTGCTGTTGGATGAAGATTTTGTTTCCCAAATTGTAATGCTGAGGGAGAAGAACGTGAAACCATGGATTTTTTTTTTTGTTCTTGTTGTGGGAAGAGGTTCTATAATAAGTCTATCAGTTTTCTGGCATAAATTTGTCAGGGGAATAAATGTGTCTAATACATATTTTTGATGATTGATAATGGTTTTCCAAGTCTGCTAAATAAGGAAGCAAGACATTTTCTTTCTATGTTTAAATGATGGGAAAAAATATCCTGAGTGTTATAAAACAACAAAGTTCAGTTTTTTTCAAGTTCTGAAGATTTCAGCTGCATTTTGTAGACTTGCTAGTTTGGTCAACAAGGACAACAGTGTGCTTCAGATTAGCAAGGCTTTTTTTTTTTTTTCCTGGTGTGACTCACACTTGCCATAAGTAAATATTAAGAGGTTCAAACACAATCTCCATAACTCCATTCCCAAACAAAAATAGAAAAGCCAATTCTTAAACATCATAAATCCAAGATTTGGGTCTCGCTGTTTTTCCAAATATGCTAATGATTTGCAAATCATGTTGGTCCCTTCCCTGGGCTTGCTGCCACCTGCACTTTGCTGCTTCTTCCCCACCCCTCCCTGCCAGGAGCAAGGGAAAAGTCTGCTGAAGGCCCAAGTGAGTGATTAGGGCTTGAAATGGGGACAGGTTTTGTTCCAAAACTGTTTGGTGGGATATTCAGAAGTAGCTTAGTGCAATGATGATCAGAATGGTTTCATGAAAACTGAAAGCTTGTTGGTAATCCCTGCTGGAGAGGTGTGAAACACCTACTGGCAATGGGCACCTCTAAATCCCATCAAAACTCCTGCTTTGTTTGCACCTACGTTTAGCATTTGCCTTGGTCTTCCTATTGCCCCTTTTGTTTGAAAATCTCTTTCTGCTGAACTTGCAGCTCTGGTTGCTGTTTTGATAGTCTGCAGCACCTGGAGCAGCCCTGATAAATAAAATTTGCAAGGGCACTGCATGAAAAAAAATCTATCTTAATTAGATGCTTATTGAAATGTAGCACAAACTGGATGTGAAACAAGATTTCAAAACTGGAACAAGTATTTCTATGTTTATATATGCTCACTAATATATATACCTAATGCCGGTGTCGTGCACAGCTTTTCTGAAACAAATGGGAAAATGGAGATTGCTGCTGACCTCAGAGCTTTTCTAAAATAAGTTTCTGAGATGACTGTAAAAATCTGTGGTAGTGATTCTGCAGCAGCACATAACTTCTTGTTTGTTGAACCTTGTGTGCACAGAATGCTGGTGCAAAGGAGGGGACATCTGCATGGATACAGTGCTCACTCTTTGCACTTTATTTTTGTTTTATTTTTGTTTTATTTTTGTTTTATTTTTGTTTTATTTTGTTTTATTTTTGTTTTATTTTTGTTTTACTTATTTTTGTTTTATGAAGCAAGATTCTTCTTCTTAGGGCCTGATACGATGTGATATGCCATGTGATATTCAGGATTGAATTCCAAGGCTTGATGTTCATATTTCTCATCCTTGTTCTTATCTTGTGAAGAATCTAATGAGGGAAAGAGCCTGAAAGCTTCATATTTTGCATTTAAAAAAAAAAACAAAAACAGGGGGTTCTGATGCAGGGGAAGAGAAACTGGGTCTGAAAAATAGTTTATTATTATCTGAAAAGTGTCAAAATGCAATGGAGGAAAAATGGGGGTGTTAACCTTGAGAAACTTTCTTTCTCTCATGTTTTCATCTCCCTGTCTGGTTTGGTTGTCACAGGATCTCTATTCCCTGCCACCACACCAAAGCCTCCTGCTTTACCTGAGCTGTTCCTGTGCCTGCCCTGCTGGGAGGATCTCCTCTGACTCCTCCATCCCTGTCCCAGCATGTGACAGGGAAAAGGTTAAATAAAGTTGGGTTTATTTGTGGAGGAAGCCATCCCCTGGGAGCCCTGAGGGGCAGCACCCTGGCTGAGGGACTCTCCAAGTCCCAAGCTGCCTGCACAGGATGAGTGCTTGGGCTTCCCCTCCGCTCCACGCTCTGGCTCCCAGGAATACACCAGAGAGACAAAGAGCCTTTCATGAATGCAAATTTCAGTAGAAGTTATTATTTTTCCCTTTCATGGAGAAAGTAAAAAAAAAAAAAAAAAAAAAAAAAAATCGCAGGACCAGGGCGGCTTCCCCACAAATCTCCAACTAACCCTTGCACTCAATTAATCTCTGTGACCTTCTAATGCCCCGTGCCACGAATTGTACCTTGAGGTTAGGAAATAGGGCTTGTAGTACTTCCCAGCCACTCATACACAGCTTTTGTTCCCAGCCTTCAGATGTTGTTGATTTAAATTTGAAATTTCTTTCATGAATAATGTCTTGATCTGATAGAGCTTTTGCTTTTAAAGCTGAGCTTTAATTTGTTTAATCTGGCATATTCTTAATTATACGAGCTGTAAATTTTATTGTATTGTTAAGCCCTGAAATACAGGCATAAAGGTGCAGTGCCAAGGGAAGATTGATTAAGGAGCCTGTCTTGCTCTTGGGTGTGACAGTAACGTGCAGGGGGGATGGGGGGGAAGGGTGTTGGTGAAGAAAATCCCAGAGCAAACCCATCACTTTACAAACGCTTGTGAATCCGTGCAGCTGACTCCGTGGTGGCTGCACATGGGCCAAAGCTCAGCTGGGATGAATGGTTGCCTGTAGGGTTTTAGGAAACTGCATAAAGTGGAAAAAGGTGAGCTAAATTAAAAAAAGGAAATGGCTGAAATATCTTCCTGATGTCTTGCTGGGAGATTCCCTTCAGCCCCCTCGTCACTCAGTGTGGTTTCTGGGTGGCTTTGCCAGGATGGGCCGAGCAGTGGTTGCACCTCCAGCAGGTGTTGCCTGCACTGCTGCTGCCTCCCTGGGAATGGGAGCAGCAGAGGCACTGGCAGGGATGGGAACAGGGAAAGCAATGAGTGAGGACACACAATTATTTCATTATTCATGCATAGGATCTCAGGAGACTTGCTATGAAATTTCAGCTTCAGAAACACCAGCTTTTTTTTTTTTCTGGTGATCCAAAGAAATTGCTCTGCTAGCTTAACCACTGGAAGTAATCTAGCAAAGCTTGGTGACTGCCACAGGCCAGGAGGAGCCAACCTCACAAAAGCTCTTCTATTTTATAGCAGGACACGGGGTTGTGCTCTGCACCCCCAACTCTGCTCTTGTCCTTGTACTGATACACGAGGAGGAACGTGGTGCACAATTATCCCTGTTCTGTGAGAGAGGACTGGTGTTATGAGAGAGTCACAGAATGGTTTGGGTTGGAAGAGACCTTAAAGATCATCTATTTCCAACCCCCCTGCACCTCCCTGCTGCCTGCCTTGCCCTGTGCTCCAGGTGGTGGCAGGAATTGCTAGTGCCTGAATTTTCAAAAAGCTGGACCCCTTGGTGGTCCCTGGGGAGCTCAGGGGTGGGGGGAGGAGGGAAGGGGGTGGATCTGTGTAGTTTCCACTCACCCATCTCCCCCTACATCATTATTTAGGGGCTGCTCAAAGCAGTGCCAAGTTTTTCATGCTGTAGTTTTGGTTGTATGCTGCCTTTCATCAGGAACATTGCAAGGTCTGGCTAGCAGAACCAGATAGCATCATCTGTTACCTCCAGATAAAGATGGGGCAGTTTAAGTGACTGATGGCTTTTGCTAACTCTTCTAAGTATGATTAATGTGGAAAAATGTCTAGCCTGGTGATAGGTAAATAGGAAAAGCAGAGGCACTCTCCTCAAGACAATTTTTGCATGTCCATTCATGTCCTTTGATCAGAAGGAAGGGTTAGAGGAGCTTTCTGATAGTTTAACAGCTGACTTAACCAAACCAGACATACTCCAGAATAGCAAAGTCCCAGGTCCCAGAGCTGTGTGAGTACAGGGCACTCCACTCTCCTACAGAAAACAAGACTGCAGATGTGGTGGTGGAAGAAAAGAGCCTGAAAAATGGGTCTCAGGCTGTAAAAACTTGTCCAGTCCAAAGCAGGTACACTCAGAGCTCCCCTAATGACATGATTTAGAGAATCTGATTCATGAGTTTTCAGGGGTGATAGATGAGAATACCATAGAGCTCTGATTAAAAAGTCAGCAAAATATGCATTGCATTGTGTTGCCTAACTGTAAAGAGTTTTATTATTTCTCTGTTACATGGACATCCCTGGCACATCCTACTCATTTGTTAGCAGTGCCTTGTTGGGGTAGGATTCCAAGCGAAAATTTCTGTGCATGTTTTTCCTCCTTCTTGCACTGAAATATGTCTTGCTTCTGTCTAAAGGATTTGAGTCACTTGTGATCTCATCCTGCACTTTGGAATCACTGGGGGATGTGTCATTAACTTAAGAAAATGGAGCACGTGCATGCTGGAGGATGTGTCATGCAGTAATTCCCCAAAATGATCAGAGGATGCAAAGTTGGTTTGGCCAGTTATGGTTTTCCAGATAACCCTTCAATTTTACCTGCCTGCTATTTAAAAGCTAATATACTGTTTGCTGCTGCTGAAGCTTTGTTCTGAAACCTGCTATCATTTTTGTACTTTGATGCATATCTTTGGAAAATGATGAAACTATTTCATTGCAAACCAGAATGCAAGAAAATCAACCAGTAAACTTGTGTACAGTGAGATAAAAATCGGTATTTCATTACTTATTTATTTATTCATTTATTTAAAAATCTTTAACCAGAAAAATTCATTAGGATGCAATATCTCATGTACAATGATGGCCTAGGGACGGGAGATGGATTAAAAAATGTAAATACTATTGGGTCTAATGTGTGTACCATTAACACAAATATGAAATTAATGTAAAAGTTTCTGACAGTACAAACTTTGGTTTAACTCTTTAAATGTATGTTCAAAGTAGTGCAGCATGGTGGTAGGCTTTGGCAGATGAGAGATGCAGTAAACAAGTGTGTCTCAAAAGAGACAAAATGTCAGCAAAATAATTGCCTAGCAGTACTTCATATCAATTAATTCATTTGTATTTAATTAAAAGGAGTCATAACAATTGGCTGCTGTATAAAAGCCCCTTAGCTCTAGAGTCTTCTATGCCTTTTCTGAGTTTTCTGGGCTGGATATTGTTAGTCTTTTTGAATAATTCAGCCCAGATCTATTTCCTAAACAGAAAATCTATCTTTGAGTTATTCCCCTTCCTGCAGGGAAGCAGCAATAAACAGAAGTGTTGTGTGTCTTGTAAATGACAATGAGGGAGACGAGGGATGGGATTTCAAAAAGTACTTGAAATCAAAACCTGTTGGGCTTCCTAAATCAGTGAGATGATGAACATTAGCCAAGATGACTCCAGTGAGTCCATGCAGAGGGTGAGGGAGGGCAGTGCCCGAGCAGAAGTGTAGCCATGACATCTGAGTTACCTTCCCTTTCCCCTAGAGCAGTGAGGTTCTTCTTAGGATGGATAATTTCTACATCTGCTCCTCCTCATGGCCAGGTAGGAGCCCTTCCAAACACTGACCCTGCTCAGAGCTCCTGACCATACATATTGCCCATACATCTGGGGAGGAGGCCTGATGGATTTAATACTCCTGGACAGAAGCAGTATCCTACCCTAGGATATTTTTGTGGAGAAGATGGCAACATTTGCTGCTGTTATTTGTTATTTGCAGTCTCTTGGTGTTTGCTTGGTGCTGTCTGCAGCCTTGCTGGCATGGTTCCTCCCTGCCTTTGGCATAAACCAGAGGCTGCATTAGGTGAGGCAGTGGGGCTGGAGGCACCTGAACCTCAGCACAGGAGGCTGTCCCCAGGGTCTGCTGCTCCTTGGATTGCATCCTCTGCAGATACCCCTGGCTTCAGGAGAAGTTTCCTGACTGAATTTACAGTTCCCAGTCATTTCTTCCCATTCTTGGCCTCCCCAAAGAGGGCAGCTCTCTGTTGCCCTGTGTGGTGGTGTGGAAGGGTTAACCCTGTCCTCTCCCCCCTGCCTTGTTTGCCAAGGATTGATAGAGGACCCTTGAGAGAGAGCTTCACATTTTCACCGTTCCGTGTCAGGGAACGAGGCTCTGTGATTTTTGTGTCATTTTGCACTACCATATTTCTTCCATTAGGAATTCTAATATTTCACAAACTCTGTCAAGGAAACTGCTACTCCTAATGCACGAGGCGAATGCCTTCCAGATGGCCTCATAATCCAGTTCAGGTTTTTCACATACATTATTTCAGTTCCAGGGCAGGCCCAGGCTCAGGTTTGCCAAAGATGGTTTCATGATTCATTTGCAACTGCAACAAGTTAATCCCAGAGCCAAGAGCTGTGTCCACTTCAGGTGAATTCTTGCATGCTGGCTCCAGACATTGGCTGGTAAGAGGTGCTTCCAAAACAGCAATTTATACTCAGAGCCCTTCTGCCAAATTCTTCCTCTCCCTATTCATGGCCAATGGATCCAGGAGAAGTTTCTAAAACAAGAAGTTCCTTAATTTATGGGCAGTATTAACCACTGAAACTGGTCCAGTTCAATGAACACAATTTAAAGCATCAAGAAAAATATTTAAAAGGGGAAAGCCCGGTGAGCTATGCTCATAGAATATTAAAATTTAAAATGAATCCATGGCTTGAATTATGATTTGTGCTTAACTTTGTTAATTCTCAGTCCCCATAGCATCCACAGTAGCAAACAAGCAAAGTAGAACTTTATCCATCCTTCCCGAGGCTGCGTGGGCTCAGCCTTGTTTTCTGCTTGTTTCCTTCTCCAGTTTGAGGGGATTTTAGAGTTTTTGTATTGCATTCCTCTCCCCTGTCATCTGTTTGGAAATTTCCATAAGGTTGTGCTGGATATTAAATACAATTTTCTGTTTACATGATGTTAGTGAAACACTCTGGTCAACATTGTCCTAGGTCTGCTCCTCTGGAGAGGCAGAACAGGTCAGGATTTTCCTGGTCAGGTTGATTCACCACCATCCTCTCCTTGCCAGGGCAGTGGAGAAGCTCAGCTCAGGACAAAGCTGTCTCTTGGTCTCCTTTTGTCTCCAGCACATTTGGCTCCATCACAGCACCTGAAATGAAATGATATTTCCTGAGCACTGACCTCTTTGACACTTCTGTGGACTCAGCATCTTAACTGCTGTTAGTGTGAATCACCTAAAGCTGGTGCATAATTTCTTGAGACATTTATAGGAGATCTACTGTAGACATTTACTCTAAATAACAAAAATCCATAAATCCCATGGAACTTCGCCCTCCTTTATTTTAAGTTGTTTGTACAAGGAACTTCATGTCGTAATAACACTTTTTGGCCTTTGTTTGATTGGAAATTTCTATTAAACTGTTATGAGAAAATAACTTTATGCTGCAGGTTTTATGTTTCAATTTGATTAACAACAGCCTTTTACAAGGACTCCAGCACTGCTGCCTGTACTGTGCTCATCCAGCGTTATTGCACTGCCTGCTTTTCTGTCCAGAGTGGACTTTATCAAGAAAATTATATTTCCTGCTCATGACATTTTGGAAACATATTGTATGTCATCCCCTGTCCTTCTGACGCTGCTTTGTAAGCTTTGCACTATATTTATAGCAGACCATTGCTCTGTAGTGTTCTAAGTTTCCTGCTTATGATGCAATGGCAAAAGTCATTAAACATTAGCAGTAATAGTATTTTCACTGTAATAAAGTGTTAATTACTTCCACATGTTAATCGAGTTGGGGGGGTGGGGGGGTAGAGATTTTTGCTATTGTTACTGTGCCTAAAATAATTTCCATGCGATAATTTTCCAGGATATCAAAAACTGAATAATTATGCACTAATTAAGAAAGTAGAGCCTGCTCTGGAGTTAAGACTGCATTAATTTTAATGTTTTTACAGTCCTTTAATTGGGGAGAGGGCTGTAAATTGAGAGCTGACGCACTCTCCTGCCATAAGCAGCCCTGCCTCTGCAATCTGCCTCCTATGGACTGCAACCCAAGGTCAACACAAGTTTGCAAAATCCCTCTGCTCTTCATACGAAATGTATTGGTGGTGAAGCGTGCATCTATCACTCTGACAAGCATTTAACTCTCCAAGAGCACATGCTCTCACTTCTTAAATTATTAATTGCATTAAATACATTTTCATATCGCGGACTGTTTGCTACAAACTGTTCCTGGGCAGGGAGAGGCAATCCCCCCACAGTGTGAGACACTTTGCCTTCTGTTCCTTCGGCTGGGAAGGGCTCAGGAATGAAACTACTGAAAATTGCTGGAAAAGTCACCCTTGCAAAGTCTTTTTGTTTGTTTGTTTGTTTGTTTTTTAATGTCGATCGGTTGGCTTCAATTTCCCCCCTCGCTTTTGTTCTGCACTAATGTCTCCAAGTCCATATTGTTGGGGTTTGTTTATACCTTTACACTTATCAGCTCCTGCAGTTTGCCAGGGTATTCTCCCTGTCACACCATTATCACAGGCAATGGCATCATCAGCCGCCTCATTATCATCTCTGGGTCATTCCAGCCCAGAATGGCTTCGTGTTACAACTAAAAGGAGGAATCTGGCAAATGGATCATATTATCTCCCTCTCTCACTCTGGCATTTGAATGCATTATACAAGGCACAGTTTTTATATTAACAGGCATCATGACCTTTGCCTGTAACATGTTTATTTTAGCACTACTTGCTAGTGCTGCTGGAGTTCAGCTCCTGCCAGCTCCCCGTGCTGCTGTAAACCCCATGTTTATACCTCACTCATGCCAAGTCCCCTCCCAGACTGCAGAGAAAATGTTAAGGCCCAGGTGGGAAAGCAGAGCTGGGGTGGCAGCTCCCACCCCCTCCTGGGTGCCCTGGGAGGGGGCACCCTGGGGCATCCTCCTTGGGGGGGCAGTTCCCAGACCTGCCCATCACCGTGGGGCTCAGACCTGGGCGTGCTGAGGGCTTTTTGAAAATAAAGTGGATGAGGGGTTGGAGTGAACCCTTGGCATGTCCCACCCAGATTCTGGAATCAAGGTTTAGCACAGGTGGGATACTCCAGATCATGGAAGAGTGAGGGATTCCCATTGTTTTAAAGCAAAGGTTGTTTTAAATGGGGAAAGATCCAGGAAAAACTTGCTGGGGATGTGTTTGGGGTGTGAGTCCCCAGATTAAGAGGTGGTCAGAAACAGTAAAGCATCTCCATCCAATGCAAGAGTGAGCTAACTACTCATGAGGACCTCCTGCAGACTTTGACATTTACCTACAAGTCTGAGCTCTTGTTTCGTAGGGGTTTATGGGCGTTATTTTTCATGCTTACTTGATTTACTTGCAGTTTACTTTAGTATATCTGTAGCTAAACTGTATCTCTTCTACAGGAGGAATTTTGTAAAGCAGTAGGAAACCCATAACTTTAACTTTTTTGAGCTATCCTTTTGGTACCTCATGCAAACATAAGTACAGCTCAGAAATGGGAGCCCATCTCCATCTGGCCATTCCTGGAGAACTTGCTGGACAAACCCTGTCTTGGGCTCATCTTAAAATTCCCTCAATTTTCTGCTTCTGTGGATATCCTGATAGTGATATTTACACGGCATTCCTGGTGGCAAGCTCAAGCTATGGCACCATTTCAAAGAAATAGATGTAAATATCTTGACAGGATCCACAATCTTAGATCACCTTGAGCCTCCTCCAGGTTATTTCAGTAATAAATCCTGAGAAGATGGTGGTCACTCGCCAGTACTGCAGGACCAAGGAAGTATGAGACACGTAGAGGTGATTCCCAAGTGTGGGGATGCATTTTGATGCATTTCCCTCCTGTAGGAACATGAAGTGACATGAGCTAAAATCCAGGGCCTTGGAAGCATCCTTGCATTTTCCTGCTCTCTGCTAACACAGTGCAGGGGAATGACCTCCTGGAGGTGCTGGTTGGAAATGCAGGGTGGGTGAAACTGAAAGTTAAACTTCTCCTCATCCTGCACCCTCCCGAGGGCACAGCCTGGCCAGGGTTTGCTTTGTGCAGGATGAGTTGGATGCAGGGAACTGGAAACCTCCCGGATGGACGTGCAGCCTGCAGTGCAGATTTCTTACCTTCTCCTATGTATTTCTTACATTTTAATGGCCCGCTCCTTTGAGGCAACATAAAGAACATTGTGCTATGGTTGGTGCTTTTATTATGCCTGTTGGATGGTTCAGGTGGAAAAAAGTCCTGTTTTTCACTGGTCAGCAGACTTCTGTCCAGCTGCAGTCCTATGACACATCTCTGCAGCAATCTCTCTGCCTGCTGGTTAGGAGGGCAGGGTTGTAAGAAGTTAAAGACAAATTGTGGAAGGGCCAGGAGAAACATTTTTCACTCAACTTCTTTTTTTTTTTTCCCTCCTTCTTCTGCTCCAGTTTCTCTATTACCATTGCATTAATTAGAAATTTAGGTAAATGACATAAGTGCCCTAATTTTTTATTTCTGCCAGGAGAACAATTAGGCCATTAGAAGTAACAAATGGTCTGGACATGTATTGCCTGTTGAAAATTTCAAGCTGCTTTATTTCTGACATGAAAAAAAAACAACAAATAATAGTTGTTTTGGCCAATTTTTACCACAAGCAATGTCAGCTTTAGCAGATGCAGTGTACCATTGGCTTTTTTTCTTTTTGGGTTGTGTTTTTTTTTCCCTATTGTCACGGCTCATTAAAGTGTGCTGACTCTTGTGGATTCCCATTTCCTTTAGGTAAATAGTTATTTACATGAACTGCGACATTTTTCTTTGGTGACAATTTCTAATTGTTCAGGCAACCAAGGGTGATATATTAACCACTCTGAATAAAGCTTCACCTATGAAATAAATTACTTTAAATTAACTATCCTTTCAGAAGAGGCAAAATTTCCAAATGGACAAATTAGACCCTTCTTACCCACATATGGTAAGTGTTTTAAGCATTTCCCCACTGGTAGTTACTCTAGAGAACAATTCTTCATGATGGAGTGGAGGACTTCTTAACTCATTTGGGGTCCTTTCCATGCCAGCAGTGTGCTGAGCGTGGCTTTCATATTTTGGCTCTCATATTTTTAACCCTTGCCACGCTACACCGGAGGCCAGAGGCAGAAAAGCCCTCCTGCATCTTTTAGTTCATCTCTTTTTTAAGTGAAAATCTTCTCTCCAGTTTCAGCTGTACAAGCAGGTCAGCACACGGCACCTTTTTTTGCTCCTCCCAGCTGCCAGGAGGACCTGTGTGCCTTCAGTTTCCATTTCTTCTGCTCCCAGCCTTGCTCCTCCTTGCACTCACCCAACTAAACTGGGAGCCAGCCCACCAGAGGCAGCAGCATCACACTGGGGTCCAACAGTGCACCTGGTGGATATTAGGTTATTCCCCCCAAACTGTACTTTTGAGAAAAGCTGTACCCTTTTATGCAGAGCAGACACGAACGGGGTGACACCTCCTTCAGGTCAGAATTTTAAAAACACTGAAATGAACTGGAAAAAATCTCTGTATACATAGGGGGTTTAGGCACCTAGGCAGCTTTAAACTTGTAAGTTTTTGCAGACTCATCCTCCAGGCTTCTGAGGACCCAAGTCCCAGTTCAGCATAACCTAGGGCAAAGCCACTTAGGCACATTTAAAAACATTACTGACATAGCTCCTTCCCCAGTGTCTGAGCAGTGCCAAATATTGCAAGATAGAAACCTAAGAAAACATGTTTTTCTAATTTAAATCATAACTTGACCGCATTTCAGTGTCCACATTTTGTGTGTAGAAACTAAGAACTTCTTACAAGGAAGCATCCAATCAGTTTAAATTATGCTTAGTTTGTTTTTATGGTTTCCCATGACTTTTTTAGGCCAGGGTAGTTTCCCCTTTCCCACACATGAGAAGTCAGTGTGTCAATGCATTGGAATGTATTGGGCTGCTTAGCATAATTTGAGCACACTTCTGAAATGGTTTCTACTACAAAAGACCAAGATATTGTTCATCCATTTTACAAAAATAGCAAATTAAAAGAAGATTGTGTTTTCTGTTTGTATGGGGGAAATTTAATTAAGAGTTATTTTGGTACTAATATTTACTCTACAAGAGTAATTAAAATAGAGAGATCAGGAAAATGGGTGTAGCTCTAAACACATGTTCTTGCTTTGTTTAATTATGTTGATTAGGTTTAAGCCCCAATTTGGCATCACCTCCCTTGTCTTAATATGTCGTTGATGAAACCATGTGGAGACCTGACCTTAATATAATCGTGACAAAGCTCATTTGATTACCTTTAGCTAATTAAAACATACATTATATGTACCATAATATTATTATTATTCATCTCGCACTCCTCTCGCTCTCTGTCATTGCGCTGGGAAGCAAATCTTACTGTGAGATTTCTGTCTCTTCAGGACCTCGTGCCTTTTGTATAATTGGGAGAGGTGTTTATTTCATGGGCCAGTTATAATAACAGTAATTATCATATAAAAGCTCTGTGAATTTTTTAAATTGCAGCTTGGTGTTAAGTTTACTGGGGCTCTGTACTCTGGGCAGGACAGCCGTGGGGCTTGCTGTGGCCCCCACCTTCTTTCCCCTCTTTCTTCATCCATTTTGTGACCAGTTTACAGCTTCTTTCCCCAGTCCCAGCTGCACACACCGCAGTCTGATCTTGCTGTCCTGTTTGCTGTTGACACCCAGGATCTGGCCCTTTGGTGACTATTTCAGAGCAGTTTCTTGTGGTGCTTTTGTATCAGAAAGAAATGCCCCAGGGGAACCTTCCTGCCCACCCCTGTGGCTTGTGTCTTCTCCTTGGTTGGACCCCACCCTACCCACCACCATCATAGGCTTTTTTTTGTTTGTTTTTCCTAGCAAAGCAATTCTGTAGAAGTGTCTCAAAAGGGCAACCAACAGCCACACAGTGAACAATATTCATTATATTTTACTAAAGTGTTTTTATAGCATCTCTTACTGTGGCGCCAGGGACAGCACCAAATCCTTTCATTTCTCCTTGGTCCTGTGAGCCTGACAGTGCCAGAGTCCCCAGTTTGTACCTGCAAGAAACTGCAGTACAAATATTGTAGTAACAATACAAACAAAATGTAAATGAAGCCAGAAAAATACATGTAGCAGATTTTTAAAGGGAGTTGCATGAAAATTTCAGAACTGGTCAGGTCTGAGGCTCTGAGTGAGAATGCCCTAAGAAAAGACATTTGAACCTTCACCACCAGAGCCCCAGGCTGGTGCCTGCCTTACTGGAACAATGTTTTCCAAGATGGTTTGCAGAAAGCAGAGCTACCACTGGCATACCCCTGGTGCACAAAAATTACCTTCAAAATGTATCTAGAAAACTTCCTGCTTACAGCACAGGTCTGATGCAGGAACTGAATCCCTTTCTCAGTCGGGTTCTCCTCACTTGATTTTCCTTCAAAGGATGCTCCCTCATCTCCCATAGGGAGATATTTTCATTTAAAATAAGCTACGTCTGAAGAAGTTGAGTTTAATAATAATAATAATAATAATAATAATAATAATAATGAAAATTGCAGCCACTTCCCCTCTCCTGAGTGCCATAAGATCAGGCCATGCAAAGTGAGGGTCACTGAAGGTATATTGAAGACAAGTGCTCTCATTGCAGCTCTAACCAGCAGCATGGCACCAGGGCAGAGCAGCTGGTAGGGCTGCCAGCACTGGGTGTTGATCTGTTGTGCCAAAGCCTCACTTGAGGTGAAGATTGGAATCCCCAGGGTGATGCTGGATTGTGGCCCCATCAGCTATGGTCTCATTCTTGGCTGTAGACTTCACATCCCCACTCCCACCAGGAGTGGAGCACAGGGGAGTGACTCCTCCATCTCTTGGTAGATCTGCTGCTGCTGCTGTCCCCATGTTCCCAGACTCCCTGAGAAGAAGAAATACCAGTAGTTGACCACTGGTGGGTTGAGGAGCTTAAATTTTAATGCTCCCATCTTCCAACCGATACACCTAATGAAAAAATAAATAAATAATGGTTTTTAAAATGTACAAAATCTAATTTAAAATGACATTGGGGTTTTATTTAAAGTCATGGAAGCTGGTTAATTCCAAAATGCTCTCATTAACTCACATCATTTAACAAGTTTCTATTCATTTAGCTCTCTCTCTCCAGAGCCTCTCAGCTGCTCTACCTCAACACATTGACAGCCTTCTGTGCTTCTGCTTCCCAGGGGGGGCTAAGGTGACTTTAAACTACCTTTTCATCCTCCCAGAGTCAGGGTGTGGAAACGAAATGGTGCAACTCAGAGAGCTCTGGAAGTCTGTCCGGGCTCTGGTGGGTTCCCCAGGCTTCCTTCAGCAGGACCTCCGTGTGCGCTGCCCTCCTCCCCAGCCCTCACCCTCCCTCTCCCCTGTGCCAGTTTTCCCTCTGCTGCCCTCAGCTCCTGTGTGTGGGATATTTCCCATGGCTGATCCATAATTACTGAGCCATCACGGGGCTCCCAGTGAGTGTAAAAAGGTTGGAGCAGAACTGAGGATGTCACCCCACTGATTCACTCCAGGCTCTGAATCTTGCCCTTCTCTGGACCTGCCCTTTACATTTCAGTTTCAGCTCTCTCTGTAGCTTGACTTATTATCTTTCCTATTTAATAATATTTAGAACCCTGAATAACCCTAAAACATTGGGGTTTTTTGTTCCTTTTTGTCTTTGCTGTTAGCAGCAGCTTGCTCTGTACTCCCTGCTAAAACAATTCCTTAAAACTCCCTAAAACTTATTTTGCATTGGTTGTTAAAGGAGACTTCTAGCCAAAGACAGAAGGAAAATAATTCTTTTCCTCTCCCTTGTTCCCTTTTTACTTTCTTTTCATTTTATTCCTCCTGGAATTTGAAAAATGGTACTGATATGTGATTAGTAGATTTTTGGAAGCTCAGATTGGAGGCAGAGTGCTTTCCATGACTGCTGAGCAAACACCTTGCAGTAACAGAGCCCCTTGCCCACATCTCAGGCTCAGAACATCCAAACCTCTCCGTTTCTTCTGAAAATATGAAGCTTTGGGGTTTAATTCTGGTGCTACAGCCGGAGTCTGCTGCCATCTGCATGCCTGAAACCTGCTGGGGGGTGTTCACTCCTTGGCTTTGAGTTTCTGATCCAGTTTAGAGGGCTCAGCAGCCTGTTTGGGGCACATCACTTGAGTGCTCTGTGTGGTTTTCTTCAGGCACCTGACAGGCTGTGGGAGGGGTGCACATCAGATGGGCACAGCCCCACCACCAGCAATGCAGGTACCTTCTGCTGGGAGAAATGCTGTTTTTAGGGGCTTCAGGAGGGTGAAATGCCCCAGTTAGACTGATAAATTTATTTCAGTTATGGGTCTGAAAAACACAGGAGCTTTCCTCCGGAAAAAGCAAAATATTTTCTATCTCTGGAGAAGGAGCACGTTCATGAATAAATGATCCTTTCTGAGCTTGAAACCCTGGGGTGGCTGCATTCCTCAGCCTGCAGCAGGCAGGTTGAGCAGGCTGTGTCCTCAGGAAGGTTTTTTTTCTTTCCTGCTGACCCTGACATGACAAATTCATGTTCATCTTGTGGATGATCCCATGGCTGAGCCTGCCCCCCAGGCCCTGAAGAGGCAGCACCCCACAGCATCCCTCTGTGGACACCCCTGAGGCCTCTCCTGCCACTGGCTTTGCTTCCCATGCAGTTCCAGAGTTCAAGAGTGAAGGACTAGAGGAGAGGCATAAATTTTTGTGGTGGGAAACACAGTGAGAAATCTCTCCTGGCAGCACAAGGGCAAGGCTGGTGTCTGGCTGGAGGGTGGAGCTGTGTGCTGCTCATCCCAGTGTGTGTGTGGGGGGCTTTTGGGTTTTGGTTCCTTGGCTTTTTTCTGGACTTCTTTGTGGACTTTTTTGTCTGCCTCCAAATCTCTGGAGCCAGCCCAGCTATGTCAGGTGCAATGCTGAGCAGTCAGCAGCCATCACAGCTGCAGCTTCACCACCACCAGGCTTTGCTCCAGCCCTGACCTGGAGGTGACAGGCACAGCATTCCTCTACCAGTTGCTGTTTAGTTCTCATTTTAACTAATTAAAAGCCTTTTGAGTTTTTTATTTTGGTAGTAATTTGATATGTTAGTTTTACACTGGGCTCTCTAGATTGCCTGAGAATATTTATTCCTGAGAACTTATTTAATCGGTAATTGCGTTTTACTTAGGAAAAAACCCAACTTATTTTAAAGAAAAATAATTAAAAACATCAGTTTACTCTTGATCATTTGGGGATTAAAAACTATATTTAATCATGCAATGGATTTTTATTATTTTTATTCTTGCGTTATAGCCAGTGTACAGTGGTTTTATCTCCTCTTTGTACTTGCAATAACATATTATTTGACCATGAATCACTTTAATGGATTGAAACATAAGCATGTGAATTGAAAAATAGATACATTAGTCAAATCAATAAATAAATATGAAAATATATTTCTACTATGAAAAACCATCTTGGCTACTGTGTCCTCCAAGTTGGACAGAGAAAGCTGAAATATATAGCTGTAAAATATGGCTTGCCGTGTCAACTAGCCAGTGCCTGCAGCCTAAAAGGAATTTTGAGCACTGGGTAAGTAGTATTTCATCAACAAAATCATAAAATAAAGACATTAAAATGAAGGAATGATTGAGTGCTGCAGGACGTTTGTAAAATCACCCTTCAGTCTGGGGCTGGAGTAGTTTAGTATTAGACATTGCATACTTTTCATATAAATTTGCTTACAAATAGCATGCCTTAACAAGCAATATTGCCAGACTGCCCCTGTAGCAAATATTTTTTCACTCTGTTGCTAAACAAACTCTACTCATGTATTCTATGGCATGGCCACAGTAGGTATAAATAATAGATCTCTAATATTATAAAAAGAATACAGCATAAACCTTCACACGGGGTATTAAGACCTCGTAATGAACCCAGGCAGGGTCTGATCTGAGGAAAAGCTTTTGTCACCCGTTTGTCATTGCCAAGCTCCAGCTGTGGAGCTGCTTGGAGCCCAGTTCTGCCTTACTGGGGTAAATCCAAGGGTTCGTTTGTCTCAGGGAAGCTCACTTGGATTTCCACCATTCCGATAGCAGAACGTGGCCTTTTCCACCTCCCTTTGTGTGACCTCTGTTCCAGCAGAGCTGTAGCTGTGTATCCAGCTTCAGGAGCCACCCAACAACCTCCCCAGCTCTGGAGCTGTGTAAGCAGCTCAATCACATGGGGATGTTAATTGTTCATCTTACATGGGCTAGAAAGGAGCAGGCTTCAGTGCCTTTTGTTAGCTGGCACAGAGTTCAGCAAAGAGGAGCTCTCCATCTCCCTTCAAGTTGCTAATTAGCTGTGTAAGAGGATGACAAAACCACAGACTGGACCAAAGTTTATTTGCATTTTTCTACCTTGACATATTATGCAAATGTTAAGTTGTCATTTGCATATGACAAGAATATCTGATATCATTTTACTTCAAGTCACTTCAAGTAGTGATATAAAGAAAAAATATGGATCGATGTATGATATGTTTTATGTGCTTTATGGGTTGCAGTGTGACTTTTTGACTGATACATTTTGCATGTGAAGCAGGGTTCATAATGCAGCCAGCCCAGACCCCTTTTCTGAGCTCTCTTTGACACGAAATTCAAGTTGTGAGTATGCTTAGCACTGTCAAGCTGAAGGGAGTTGAAACTTTGAATTAAAGATAACAACAACAATTTTTTTAAAGTGATTGTGAACTTAGGAGCAACACTTATAGAATAGTAATTGCAAAATACTAAAACATTCACCACATCAGTAATTAGAAGGTACCAGTGTAAGGTAAAATGCTAAAATATGACAAATATTTCCCTAAAGAAAAATGAAAAAAATGTCCTGGTCAAGACAAGACCTGTTTGCAATTAATTTGGCCTGATGCTATTGCATCTTCTGGCTGGGACACCCCCAGAGGTCCCTCGTGGAGCCCCCGGGGATGCTCTGGGCATCCAGCCCTGCTGGGAGGTGTGGCTGAGGAAACCTCACAGGGCACAAATGTCTCCTGAATCTCTGCAAACAATCACACTTCAAATTATTGTGCAGCTTTATTGTATTTTCAGCAATGTGCTTTGCTGGCAGTAGAGGCAACTTCAGAGGTAATACCCTGGAATCTCTTCCTGTTATAGATGGCTGTAACTCATAGATATAATGCGATTATTTCTTTCATTAAAGGAACTAAATAATGTTATTAGATTTTGGTGTTTTTTTAGTGCATCAAATGGCTTATTTTACTGAGGCTGGAATTATTCTTTTCCAGAAATCCAGAGGTCATTTATTACAAAAAGCACCTTGCATTTCCAGAAAAGAGAGGCAGCAGCTTTAGCTGTATTTCTTCTGTCTGCTTCCTCATTGCCTGAGTGTGAAAACTTTATTGCTCATTATCTACTGGGCTGTGATGAAGTGACAGATGATTTATTGGGAGCCAAAAACTGTGTTTCAATGGTGAACATTTTTATCCTTTTGTGTTGCAGCCTGCCAACCCCTCTAACTGCTGAGGCAACAAATAAAGGAAACTCACTGCTGGAGGGCCCTGTGACTATCACTCATAAATGTCCACATTTCAGATCCCACTCTGTTTCTAATTTGATTCAATTCCCTTTTGTTGCTTAAAAATTCAATTTGTTTAATTGAGCTGTTTGACAGTAAAATCTGAATTCCATGCATTTTAACCATTCATATTAAATTTCCCTCCACATAGTACTTTTATTAATGTGCTTTAAAAGAGGTCAGTTTAATTTAAATTTGGTGACCTTACAAGCTTATAAAAAGATCTATGTGCTATCCTTCTCCAACAGAAATTAAATTGAATAAATGCAAGATAATGTTACAGCAGATATTTCTGACTGAGTTTTTGAGTTCTGCAGGACTGAATCCTGCACTGGGATGCTGGGAGGTGCCCTTCCCAACCTGTTTTCCAGAGAAACAACAACGATAGTGCAAGAAACTTCTGGGGGTGTGTTAAATGAACCATTAAAATTCCTGTAGAGCTTAATGCTGGAGTTGCAGGAGAGCTACACTGCCCCGTGTCTTTGTTTAACGAGTACCCTGGCTCCAGTTGTTTCTTTTGCTTTTTAAAGAGTAGTAGTTTTTGACATTTAAATAGCTGAGAATCTTTTTCCTTCAGGATTAATAAGAAATACTGGAACCGGTGCAAGACTTTAAGGTTTAGTAAACTTTAATCTGTAAAATTTAATAGCAATATCCAAGTCATTATGAGTGTATAGGATGCCATATGGCTTTACAAACACTTTTAAGCAATGAGTTATGTTACAAGAATGGGTTTGCTGTGTATCATTACGTCCAGGTAAATGCCAGGATGATGACATAATTGGTAGTTGGGAGTAAAATACAACCTCTGTAAAATGTTACTAAGGTAAATGTAGCAGGGTAGTAATTCATTATACATAAACATGACTAGTAGTTATTTATCATTTTATGAAATACAGAATAACCTGAGCTGGCCGTGTTTCCCCGTTTCTTCATCACTTTATGCAAAGCTGTAATGACCCTCTGGTCACAAGGTGCTGGCTTTTGGTTTCCCTTTCACGATTTTCCAATACCCCAGCTCCCAGGCCGCACCAGGTTACTCTCTGCAGCTCTCTCTGATGATACTTCTGACACACCAAGTCCTAAAAACTCTGCCCTCCTTAGGAACGGGTCCCCGCCAGCCTCAGACACTGACAAATCTACAGCTTTGGCTGCAACGTCACCTGGGCATCCCAGCCATTAAAACAGTCCCATTCCATAGTACCTGGGACCATCAGGAAATCCATTTTTGCACCCAGCTGCCCGTTCTGTTAGTTTCTGCTAAAGACACACAGTAATAGTTTGAGAGCAACAAAAGCCTATTTTGTACCTGTTCAGCTTGCAAGTGTGTTAGCCCTAGGCTACTGTTTAACTTTTAACCCTCTTGTTCACACAGCGTACATGCATAAAACTACAATGTACCACATAATGAAGCAAAGCTGGCAACATTTGTTTTATACTCTTTGCTATAGGACACGCTTCTCTCTGTTCTTAAAATCAGTTTGGAAAACAAAACAAAAACCGAAGGCGTCTCTCTAGGAAATGAGTGATTATGCTGGGGTTTTGCACCCAGTTAAGAGCAGCCCTGCTCTGCTTTCTGTATATTAACAGGGCTTTCAAGTGAAAAAGAAATAATTCAGCACAAAATGATTCTGAAGAAGAATTTCTTTTGCAATTCTTTTTCGGTGTCTGATTTTAAACCATTTTATCAAGCTTCCACTATATGTGCCAAACACTCTCTTGTCAGGTGTAGGATGAACTACAGTATAACTGTGAGATATTTCTTTCCCTCATAACAATCTTGAGCCATAGCCCATGATGAATTATTTGTACCATCACGAGGAAATTCCCCTCTTCTGCACTTAAACCCAGCAAAATTACACACCAATTGTAGCAGAGAAAACATCTGATGTGACAGCTGTATAGCACACAGAGATCCATTGGTCCATTGGTTAATCAGCAGATTTTAATGGTGCTGGGGAATATGTGGTAGAGGTGTCCTGAATTAGAAATGCCTCTGTGTTCTCACTAATAGGACAAAGCTTCTACCTGTAGATGAAGGGTTCCTGCTGCTTTAATGCTTCAAATGTTTAAAATTAAAAAAAAAAAAAAAGAAAAAAAAAAAAGAGAAGAATGTGGAAAATCTGCCATAATTCAGAACACAAAAAGGAAATCCTGGGGATGAGTCAATTATATGGTTCCTAACGATGGTTCAGCCTGGAGGCCTTCTGTGAGGAGTGCAGGAAATAGAGGCAGATTAACTTGGTTAACCTCCTCCCATTTCCCTGTGCCAGGCAGGTACTCTGCTGACTGGATTTCCTCCTCTTTAACCCACACTCTTATTGCCCACCTCAGCTGGGGGCAGCTTGAAGTCCTATGAATCTTTCCCAGATTTCATGTGTATTTTCTCTGGTTTTGTTTTGGTTTTGTTCTAGGAACTAAACTGGTAAAAGAAGTTAAAGCCTGAATCAGGAAGTGGGATGTAGGGGGTGAGGTTGTCTCTGCCTGTTGTCAGTAAGGTGTCTCATCACTGCATTCTTAGGCAGCTCATTAAGGGCTATATCCCAGAAATTAGAAATCTCCCCAAGATTAAAAATGAAATCTCAGAGGCCCCTGAAGACAGCAATATCTTTAGTGAGCTCCAGGCCTGCCCAAGCGTGATAATGGTAATGATAAATAACCATCATTTGTTTTTATACATGCCCCTATCATTTAGGACCTCATAGTGCTCCACAATAAAATCAAAGAAACATTAACTTGAAGTAAACAAATGACAAAACAAACGTTAGCAGATGGGCAAATCAACAACAAAAATAAACAAATCAGCAGGTCAGAGGCTGGAGTGCAGGGATGAACCCACGCTTTGGAGCAGGACTTTGGTGGAAGCTGCAGGGCAGGCCAGGTGAAGACTGGCAAGTTGCTCATCCCCAAACATCCCGGTGTGGAAAGGACCCTCAGACACCTTCAGATCACTTTCTGCTGCCATTAACAAAGTGGCTCCAGGGACTGCAGCTTTGCAGTGAGATCTACATGGCTGCAGCCTTGGCTCTGGTTTCCCCAGCCCTGAAGCCCCCTGAACACCTCCTGGAAGACTTGTCCAGAGGCAGGGCTGGATGGAGATGCATGCTGGACTGAGATGGATGGGGGCAAACTGCATCTGGGCTCTGGATAGGCTTTTTAAAATTTTTTTCTTTTTTCTTTTTTTTTTTTTTTTACCTACCTTCATTACTGACACCTAGATTTAAAGAGAATATAAAAGAAAAAGGAAAACCTTATGATTCTTTTTTGGACTCCTGGTGAGGTGAAGGGGGCTGTGTGTCTGCATGTACCAGAGGCTGTGAAACTCTCCAATACCCATTCCCAATAAATTCCTGGTCCATAGGTGAGCTGTGGTCGTCGTAGGCATTTTTTTGTCATGGCAAATAGGATCTTGTTGCTGTGTGCAGAACAGTAGTATTATTTACTGCTGTTGCTGATGCTTACTTGTAGTACAATTGGATCTAAAACATTATTGCACTAAGCATCAAATAAATGCTTACTAATACCCTTCTCTGAAATTCAGGAAACATGCCTTTATAACCCAATTAATGAATGAAATTAATTGCAGTTCACTTCTCACTGAACAGCAGCAATCCCTATAGCTAAATAGGAGGGACTGTACAGACGGGGCATGCCAGCAGACATGAAACCCAGTGACCTGATGAGTTTGCACCTTTTCTTTTTTCATTTGCTTTTATTTAAAACCTGTGAAGAAGTTGTTGAGACAGGGAGGAACTCTCACCCAAGCCTTGTTTTGTCTTGTATGCATGGGGGTGCTGGGGTTTGCTCCTCATGTCACCCTCTCTGTGTCTGCATTGAAGAAGAGCCTACTTAGCCAAAGACTGCAAATGAAGGTTTTGTTTTATTTTTAAAATACTATTCACAAGCTATACAAGGACTAATTTTCAGGTGAGGTTTTGGATAAGTGTAGGTAAGATCAGTATTTCAAGCCTGCTCTGGATTGAGATACTCCTAAACCATGGCATATGTAAACTTGTTTAAAAAAATTACCTGTGCAACAGGACTGCATAATTAAAAGTAGTGTCTTCACATACTGCTGTTCCTACCTTCTGTGCTAAGGAATGGTTTGTGCTTGCAATACTGGTGTTATTTGGACTTGCTGGTACTGGGAGTGAGGATCTCAGTGCATTTTGTGCTGTGAATGTTGACAGGGAAGGCAGAGCCCTTCTGAGCACCACACAAACCTGCACGTTGGGCAAACATGAACAGGGGCTGGAGAGGTGAAAGAAAAAGGAACAACCACTGCCTGTGAGCAGGACCAGCAGCACTAACAGCACCACAGCTTCTTAACCACGCCAGGTTTAATTTTTTTTGTTTCAGCAACATAACAGAGGTGACTTTTAAGGTGAAATATGAAGCGTGAAATACGGAAGGAAAAGAATAATAAATAGAAGAGCTGGTAATTTTTGTCATTAGACAAGTAACATCGGGTTTAATGCTGACAAAAAGCACAAAGTCGTTTTGGTTTTTTTATTTTTTGTAAGCATAAAAAATATGCATAAGCATATTTAAACTTTTTTTTTTGCCTAATTTCTGTTGGGCCAGACCTTAGTGAGGCGCTGAGCAGGGAGGAGGCAGGATGGAGCCTGGGCAGCTGGATGGAGCCTTGCCACGTGCTGCCCAAGGAGACAATAACCAGGTATTGCAGGCCGGGCAATCAGTCTGCAGGGGCTGCATTTAGATTATTCAGTGCCACAAAAATAAGTGAGTGATGATTGGCAAATGGACAAATCTAATGCACTTTAATGCATGACTTTTCCCCAAGCTCGTGACAGGAACATTCGTTTGTGACTTTGGACTTGTAAGCCCAAGAAAGGCTGTTGACAGACATGTTCCAGGTCATAGAGCAAGATTGCATGATCAATAATGTTGAAAGCAAACTTCAGGACCAGAAATACAATTCCTGACATCAGCATGAGAGAAAGATGCCACTAACCATTTGGAGCAGGGAGGGCTCTGCCTGGAGATGCTACCAAGATAGCCCAGAGAGCTCAGCAGGGCTGTGCCTTGCTCTGGGGTTTTGCTTCAGAGATGGTTTTGTACTTTCATGTGATACCACAGAGAGTAAAGGTGGATGCAGGGGGAATGGTCCCCCTCAAAAAATGAAGGCAAGGTGCCATCTGACCATGCTGCTTTCCTGAGGGCCTGTGCTGCCATCACCTGCAGCACCAAGAGCTTTTGCAGCTGGCATTGCAGAGCCAGGAGGCTGTGGTGGAGGCAGCTGCCTGCAGGAGAGGAGCATTCATGTTTGGAACCCATCTGAAACTTGGGTGTCCAGGGCTGGGCTTAGTGTTCAAACACTGCTGAGCATTAAAACAAAAATCAGTCGCAAAATTTGGTGTTATCCCTAAATTCTGGTACTTTCTCAGTGTTTGTGGTGGTCAGACCTGGGGGTCTGAGCTGAATCCAGCCCAATAAAACCCAGCATGTTTTACTTTCAAGTTGGCAATCTGCTGTGTGTGCCTATACTTTTTAGTGTGCAGAGACTTAAAAAAAAAAAAAAAAAAAAAAAAAGATAAAATCCTTCCCATCACTTTTGTGGCTCCCTGCTACCCACCCCTCTGAATTTTAGCTTTCCAAATGCCATTTTCTCAGCAGAACAAACCTGTGAGCTCTGAGATCCCTTTAAGGCTTGTCAAGGCTCATGCAGGTGCTTAGTCAAGCACTGGGTCATCCTGAAGAACTCTGAGGATATCTCTGTGTTTCCAGGGTGTGGACTTTAACCAGGAGGGTTACCACTGCTGGTGCTGGCAGTACTGGCCATGGAAGGTCCACCTAGAGGCACGTGGGATCATCTGGGAGCTGCAAAGGATTCTCCCTGCATGCAAAATATGTTGGGTTTTTTTTTTGTGCTGGCCTGGCCTCCCAGAAGGGGAGAAGCCCTTTGGTTTCACTCTCTGGCATTGCTCGTGCCCTTTTCTCACTTGTGCTTCCCAAACAAGCACTGTTGTAGCAGAAGGCCCTAAGTCATTTCAAGGGTGAAGGTAGAGCAAGAAAACCACTGAAAAACCACCTGAGTGGTCTTTGATAGTTCTTACACCTCACGAAAGGACTTGAATTTCTATAAAGAGAGTGGCAAAATGTTTACCACAGAAGCTGTCTGCACTCCTGATGCTCTGCATATAATTTCAGTCATCAAAGATTCTTTGAGTGCCTAAGAGCTTAAAAACCATTTTAATCCAAAGATATCTTGGGTTTGTTCACCGTCTCCTTCCAGGGAAGCACTCTGGAGCTGTAATTCTTATCTAAGTATTATTTTCCCCTTTGCTCCTGGACAGGAAAGCCAAGGTAAAAGGAAAGGAAAGCAGCATCACCCATGGGCTTAAGGGGTAGGATCCATTCTCTTGCCCGGGTCTGCCCGTGTGTTTGGACGGAATTTCAGACTTGGCTGCTCAGTGGGATCAGGGCAGGGCTGCCTGCACCCAGCTGCCCCCAGCAGCCCCCCAGTGCCACCCCCACCTCTCCTCTCTCTCCCTTCTCCCGGCCGCCTTTATGTCTCCAGCATAAATCCTCTTCACTCGGGCTTTGTGTCTGGGGGCCGGCAGCGGCGTTTGTTCCCAGATGAGGTGCAGTGCTGAGGCTGAGGGGAGGCCAAGGGAGGGGGAATACATGCATACATATACAGATATATATTTATACAGGTATGATAAATACATTCATGGAAAATACACGCACCCCCTCGCCCCCCGCAGACACGGAGGGAGATTTTAGCTCCAAATTGTCAGGCTTTAATAGATTTAAATCATGCTCTTAACGCTATTTTAACATATTTTTTCGTGCGTGTTTAGTAACAACAGTCATCTTAAATTGTAGTGGCACATGGCCAGAGGGAAGAGAGGTGTTAATGAGACTCACTATAAATGGAAGGAGCTCAGGAGTGACAGTTTTCCGGAGCACTGTTGGCATCGGATCGAAGAGACAGGTGGTGGCACAGGGCTGACCGATCACCTCAGATAATGATGAAAGAGGAGTGACAGGGGTGAAAGATTCAAGGACCACTGAAGAATGGTGCGGGGGGAAGGCAGGGGCCATCAGCCAACCCCGACAGGCACCGCCAGCTCCCCTCACGCCGCTCGCACCGGTGAAATATGAGAGGGGCTGATAAGGGGGAAGAGGAGTATTATCGATATCAGATGTGGAAATGAGTGGACTTAGTAACCTATCCACCATTTGGAGTAAGTATTTACGGTTTCCATGACCAGAATCAATCAGGTTTGAAATTCATTCTTATTTGGCGGAGGAAATGTGCACTTAACCTTTACATTCGGGGTCTGCTGATGAATATTGACCTAGAAAAATATCCCAAAGGTGTTCGGTCCGACGAAAAGTTATTTAATAATTTCCTAAATGATCGCCGTGCCGCGGGGACGAAATATTTACATCGGAAATCCTAACTTTAGATGGGTGCCAGACCAGGGTGCGGATTATTGCTACGCTGAGAGCCCTCCAACCTCTCATCAACCAGCCATAAATCAGGGGGATGGAGGAGTTCAGACAGAGCAAATTCTGGTGACAGCCACGTGATGGACTCACGGGGGAGAAAATGAAAATTCATTCCCTGACAACCTGCTACAGGCTGCAGGTATGGCAAGGGGGAGCAGCTAAATAGATCTGTATCAGCTGGGAGGATGGCAGACCCCATCCGTGGAAACGCAGGCGGAGGGGAGGTGAAACCCGGAGCCGCACACAAAATGCGGAAACGTCAGAGCGGCTGAATCACCTGAGCAAAGATTATATAAAAATGTAAATTGCCTGCTCCTGACCCAACCGCGCTTAAAAATGAAGGGACAAAGAGTGACAGGAAAGGTGCTATTATTACAGATTCAGGGTGATGCACAGTCACTGCTCGGATTCCTCCCTGGCAGCGGCGGGGAGGCAGGCGCAGGCACTGAGAATAATTTCCCTCCAACTGCCCTCTCCTATTTATACACCCGATCCCAAGGCTTTGGGGATAAAGGGAAATGATCTGGTGGATTTTAGCAGCCTTCCAAGCAGGATCCATGCAAATCTGCTCCACGCGGGGATTTCAGTCCCCGATTTATTTATTTTTTTAATCTCGTCGAACTTACTCAAGATTTTTGGTGTGCCGTTAAATATTAAATTCACTTTAAAAAGATTATTTTACAAAGCTGTTCTTGCTTATGTGAGAGTAATGATCTCAACGAGTTGCTGTGAAGTGCACAGGCTGCTTGGCTTCACAGATCTCACTAATGGGCTAGATCAAGTATTGTTATCCCTAAAATTAAATGCCAGTGTTTAAAACTCCATTTTTATAAGAAGAAGTTGCCGTTAACAATTTTTAAGGCTCCTGATTAAATAACTAAAAGTGTATTATTACTGGGTTAATAATTACTTTAGACACGTTTACATTTTGGTCATTTTCCCTGCATTATTACAGTACAGAGGCAAAATTTCACTCATATATTTGACTTAAATGACAGTCTTTTGGGATTTGCAACAGAAATTATAACTTCTGCTGCAATTTACATGTTAAGTTCTGTAACCCCGTGATAGTTCAACCATTTGTAAAAGAACAGTAGGTGGCCTAGTGGTCTAATATTCAATGAATAATTTTATCTTACATCAACCACAAGGTCCAGTTTAATGTTTCATTACATTAAAATTGCACTGGGTGACAAACTTTATAATTAAAAGAGCATAACTTTTCCAAAAGGACACAGATGGCTCTTGTGAAAAATCAGCATCTTTAATCAAGCCAACCCGTTGTTATAAACTGAGTCTGGTTTTGTGTGTACAGGGTGCTACCTGTTGAAAACACCACTGTCCATCTGTAGTGCTTGGGGAATTAATTTCTGGATTTTTTACTTCTTGGAAGTCACGCTGAGGCACAGAGCCTGGTGAAAAAAAACCAGGGAAAACCACCCACCACTGGGAAGGCAAGGTGCCAAGGCTGCAGGGTGCTGCTGGGGCACAGCAGTGGCTGCATCTCAATGCACCTGAGTGTCTCGGGCTGCGTTTCCTTTGGCAGAGCCATTCCCAGACATTCCCAGACATTCCCAGCCATGGCATCCCCTGGCACAGCTGGAGAGGGTCGCAGAGCAGTGCTCTCCTCCAGAGCAATGAGGAGGGTGAGCTGCCCCGGGGGGCTGGAGATGCACCGCATCCCTGGGAGCAACCCCCAGGGCACATCAATCTCCTCTTGGAATTGCTTCTTAATGGCCCGGGAGCTTTCCAAAGGGAACCGCACCACAGTAGGGCTTTGCATTAGCTTTTATTTGTCTTTCTAGATATCACCATTAGTCATCGTTAGTTATGAGGCAATGGCAGATATCAATTAGAAGATGAAGTATGACCCAAGTCACGTGCAGGTAGGACTGGAGCTGCTGCAGAATTAGCTCCTGGAGTCACCAGGACTGGGTGGCTCAGAGATCCGCCCTCTGCTCTGGGCATTTTGGGTTTGCTGAGCTTGTGCTTTGCTGACTTTTGCTTAGTTTCATGGTGCTTTCTCCTGTTTCTTTCATTGGAGTAAGGTGGATCAATGAATCGTCCTTATTGAGCTGGAACATTTTGGGACTTAATAGACTAGAGGGATAGCACACCCGTCTGTGCTTAGATCTTTGCTGACCTTCACCCCAAATTAATTTCCTTCCCATTAAAAATTAAAATACTTAATTGCTCCACAGGTATAAACAAGAGCAGGAGAAGACTGCTGGGGGAAATGTTGGTCCTGGAATAAAACCCATCCTGAAAGAGCTGGAAGACACTCTTTAATGTCTCGAGATGGTTCCAGTCATTGCTTCCTAAATCGTGGTCTCTGAGCTGATGTTCAGAGAGTGCTTTGAAGGGCAGGTAGGTAATGGGAGTTTCATTGCACAGATACACTTATTGTCATCATAGAAAAAAACCCACAGAGTAATTGCAAGGGGTTCAGGAGACCCAATATATCTCAGTTCCTGTGTCAGATATGGTTGGCTGCATGCAGCATTAATTGATGCATTATGTGGCGCTGGTTAAGTTACATTATCTACCTACTTTTTATTGTCCACTGAGATAAAGGGTTGTATTAACCCCAGATTTTCTGTTGATTTGTTTTTCTTTTTTTCTGTGAGGCCTAATGATACACGGGTGGCATGGGATGGGGAGAGGAACAGAAAGTAGATTTTAACAGCATGAAAAAAAACACCTAGAGGCTCAGGTGCCTAGAGAAAAAGGCAGTTTTTGAAAATGCCACAACACCCACCTCTACTTCACCTGCCTGGATTTCTAGGCACACAAATGCCTTCCAAAACCCCTTCCCCTTTTGTTGGCCCCAGGTTTGCAGAGCCCAGGTTCCTGGACCCCCAGTCTGGTTTCCCAGCTGGGTTCCATCTCTCCCTCTGTGCAGGGTGAGGGAGTGAACCAGCCTGCTGCAAACGTGCTGTATGTTCTAAAAATAAAAGCCTGGATTCAAACATGATGTATCTCCTTTGATTTCCATGCAGATACACCAGGAATGAATGTATCTATTATGTTGGGGTCTGCTGGAATGTTAATTTTGAAAGTCATTTCTCTCAATCTATAATTATATCTTCTTTGTCAGAAAGTAGGCATTTCTTAGAGCAAAAGGGATTAATCTCAGTCACTGTTTTCAAACAATTTGAGTTAGGTAGTTTCTGTAAGACTATCATTTCTTTTCTTTTAAGCCAGTTAAATTTTGCCTGAGGCTAATATTTTATACCCAGAGTAAATCTTACTAAAATTAAGAAACAGAACATACAGCTGCCCTTTTTCCTGGCCCACAGATGTTACCAAAATCTGATTAAAAAACCCTTACTCTTCTGCTGCACCTTGTTATTAGTGTAATAATCATTTTTTGCCAAATATCTGGCAGAATAGGGTGGAAAAAAAGGAAAAAATATGAGGTTTTGATAATCAGCATCTTTGAAAAGACTCGTTGAACCTAGTGGGAGAAATGAGGACTTGGGGTAATCCATGTGCTGAAATATTTTTGCTTCTTTTTCTAGAAAATGTGCAATTTGGTCAGGCAGAAAAAATTGAACAGAGCCTTCCAAGCAATAAATCACTGGATTGCTGGTGACATTCATACAATGCGGATATAGTGTTAACTGTATGAGTCAGACAGCCCTTACTGCACTCAGCCTGTTCCTAGGAGGTGACCTTGCCACGGTGTAGTAATCAATCATTCTGGCACAGGACACACTGTTTTTGTTTAATATTACACTATTGGAATATATAGTAAACAAAGTGCAAAGGAAATTTCGAAAGCAAGCACTATACAAGGTGTGCTGTAATATTTTGCAGCCCGGGGAGTGCCACCAGCATCCTCTGTGCTGTCTGCTTGCCTCCAGATTACCAACTTTAGGCTGTTAGCAGCAGCAAAGCAGATGTGACTGTGCTCAAATACTTCACCTGTCTGCACAGCTCGAGAGGAACAATTCAATGGAAATATGAAGTTAGGATTACAAAAAAGATTTACTACCGCAGACACTGCAGTCTAACATTTCTTATTTTGGCACTTTTATACAGTGTATACATCACTATTTTCCCAGCTGTGAGACAGAACAGCAACATCCCTGACTGCCTGACAAAAATTAAGCAAACAAATCTTAATTAACCAGTAAAAATTCTCTTAGTGTACGATAAGCGAAGTGCTACTGCTTATAGCCAAGAGGTTATATTGGATTTCCATGCATGAGTTATACCACGAGCCAGTTAATTCATGAAGTTTGCTGTCAGTGAATAGGGTAAAGGAAGACAAAGGCAAACTCTTTTGAATGAAGGAGCTCTAAGTGAAATATATTTTCTTCTCACTGTTTTCACATAGAGTCGAGGTGAAAGATAATGCAGTGGTAATTGAGTAAATAAAACTACCTTGTCAGGGAGGTGGCACTAATGTCGAGTTTGTTCTGGGTTTTTGCAAGAGTGAACCTCTATGTACACACCACAAAGAGCTGAGGAATCAAGTCCATTATGCCTCAGATTTTGTAAGGTATCAATGTGGACATACATCATTTTTTCAATACTGCAGCCTACTTTTATTTTCTCCTGGTCGTGGAGCCACAGGTGAGCAGGATGACATTGAGAAGTGATCCAGGGTGACCAAATGTACCCTCGTGCCCTCACGCCTACAAAAACCCCCAAAAGGGAGCAGAGGCAAGCTCTGAGCACACAAAGTTTTGGCCCTGGCTTGCAGAGGGAGACAGTTGTGGTGACACTTCCCAAGGTGATCTGTAGGTTTTCTTCAAAAGGGTTTGATGCTCTTTCAACTTTAAACAGTTGAGAAACACTGCTCTAAAGTGTCCATCAACAGGAGATGAATTGCTCTTTCATAGCGCCGTGCCCTGCCACAGCAGGGTCGGGGCTGCCGTGCAGGGTGGTGGGGCTGTCCCCGTGCCCACCCCTCCTCAGCTGGCCTGGCTGAGAAGAGAGGCATCTGGCCAAAATGTTCCCGTTTTCCTCTTTTTCCACAGCATTTGGGTAATGCTAATATTTTACTCCTAGGGGAATGTGATGAGTCCGAGTCAGCAGAGCCACAGTCCAGCTTTGGCAGGGAACGAGATGGGCAGAGGTGACCCTGCACCAGTGGTGAGAACCAGGCATGGGAGGCTGATGGACTTGGAGCTTTAGAAGCAGTGCCAACATCTGCAAGTCTGGTAAGTTCCACATCCTCACTTCTTGCCCCCAGATGCCTCCAGGGTGATTCTGGGCTGCACAGCCTGTGGGTTGTCAATGCCACATATGCACGGGAGGACACAGTTTCACACAGATATGGTTGTTTCATACCTGGGCAAAAATAATGTTGCGAGCTGATGTTTCAGCCCATACCATGGGTTTATGTTGCATTTGCTTGGGAACCAGAGCCCAATCCATTTCTAGCCAGAATAGTGGCTTATGGACAGGTTGTGCCTGCTTGCAAGAAATGTGCTGACCAACCCTGTCAGCCAGCCCATGGAATGTGAATGTGTGAATGTGCCTCTCTTACAGATCTATGTATTTCTTGTTGTAATTATTGTCATCCTTTTGAAGGGGTCAGCAGGTGTTGGCATCACAAGTGGCTGGTTGTTTTCAAGGGAAAATTAGAGTTGCACTGAGCACAGAGGCATGGGATGCATGAAGCATGCTCAGATTCTGAATCCTGTCTTTTCATGTAGTGTTCAGATTTCTGAATTTCAGCCAAGAGGGGGAAGAAAGGGGAAAGAAGTTTCTAAGTGCTCTCTCAGTTTGTTCATGAGCTCATAGGTTTCTTTAGTTTCACTGTGTATGCAACAGAAAGTAAGAAAACCCACACTTCCAGCAACAGCTGAAATCAGTGTAGGTTTACAGGGGTGCACCTGAAAGGAGAATTTGGCATAGTATTAGGGAAAGCAGCAGAGTAAATGTTTTTCCCAGGACATTTAATTCTGCAATAAAGTTCTTGGCAATAACATTTTTGTTTATCTGCCATCAAGGTTAAAAACCAGGCAAATGATATTTTCCTGGATGAAAGTATTGCAGAAATATCCCCCAGTTAGCTTAAAAACTGTTCTGAAACTGTCGGTGTATTAGTTTCAAATATGTATTGTGCCTTTCCACAGTAAATGTTAAATTACTATAAAGATGTTTATTGATAGATGCTGTCTGCTGACATTGAGTTTATTTTATGTTTAAATATTCCACAAATGTATCCAGTCAAATGTTTTACATTATGTGAGTGTTATCTATACTTTATCAGCCTTCACGTGAATAATGAGCAGCTATTGTCAGACTCTCAACAAAGACTTAAAATTACAAAGTTCTGTTCAGACTTCAAACTCCCACTTTCTAGGTTAATCAAAGAAGGAAACCCAGGGAAACACACTGCCAGGTTAACCTGGATTCAGTGCACAAACACTATAAAACCCAGCACAGGTTCCCTCCCAGAATTGCATTACAAACCTATTGCCATGCCTCAAATCACTTGGGAATGATCATTTTCGCTCCAGTACCGCTGCAGTGTCCCACCTCCTGCAGCAGTAATGGGTGTCAGGTACTGTTTGGACTAGAAAGGATTAAGCTATCACCCCCCTGCTGTGTGTTAATTTATTGCTTCAGACATTTTCATATCTGATTCATTTTCGCCCGCTCTGCTCCCGCTCGGTGAAGTTGTGGCTCAGGGCAGCCAGCACCGTGCCACGGCTTTGCTCTGGCATCACCCTGGCCCTGCCGAGCTGCAACGAACCCCCCGGCTCCTCAGGAAACCAGAAAGGAGACTGGGAGGCCATCCAAGATCCCAGTGCTAGACATCTTGCCATAATGGTGTTATTTCCTCAATAAAATCAAGGGTCGCCACCACAAGGCACAAGCTGCAGAGAAAATATTGTGTTGAGGGTGTTTTATTTTTTTTTTCTCCCCTGTTTTTCTTTAGTGATTATGTAGAACCTGCAGAAAAGGTGTTTATTTCTGTTTGTAAATTGAATGTGCTGGGTGTTTTTCTCCAGCTTTGCCCCAGGCTCTGTTGGATGTGATGATGGAGCTGGGGGAGCATACAGGAGGGAATCTGACTGGAAAACAAAGCTGGTTTGTCATGTCATGCCTCTCACAAGTCCCACTCCGTGCAGGCAAAGCAGGAGTTAATATACATGAAACAGGACGAGTTTAGTAAAAAAGAAACTTGCAAAAATAAATAGCAACCTGGCTGGAAGCACCAGGGCCATCCCCAGCGTGCAGGTCCATTGAGGCCACCAGCCAGAGCACAGAACCAGACCCAGAAGAAGCCACCCCCCCCCTTCTTTGTCCCCTCTCACCTCCCAAATTCATCCCTCTGGGACTGTTTTCCTCCATCCCTTTTCTACCCTGCCTGTGACACGTGGGTGATGGGGAACCTCTCCCTGTCACACCCGGGTGGCACATGGACACCTCTGCTGGTTTAATTTCACACCTATCTATTGCACATACACAAATAAATTCTCCCATACCATTTTATTGAATTTCTAGTAAGTTGGCAGACTAAAGTGATTTTTAACACTTCTCAATTGGATTTATGATTTCTGTGTCATCCACCCTGCTTCTGACATTAGGAAATGTTCAACATGAGGGAATCATTCACTGGTTCTTTTAACTACACTATAAAACATTTTAGTCTCCTTTCTTTCAGAAATCCATAAATGGCTAATTTAATCACAGCCTTACAACAGAAGACCTCAGTTTCTTCTGCTAATTATGTGGCTGAGTTTTGGCACTTAGATCATAATGACGTGCTGGGGACAGGTAGGGCATGGACTTTGTCACCAAAGGCTGGATCATGACTTGGTTTCCAGAGCACTGAGGGTCACCCGTGCTTGGCTCTTCTCCATGAGGCACAGCACAGCATTCCCAAATGGTGTTTTTAGGAGATCCAGACAAACCTGAGAGCCTCTTCCATTACACTTTTTCAAAGCTGAGATTTTCCAGCTCTCTTTCCCCTACCTGACCTACTTTGTTTTCCTGACAAATTAAGACCAAGCCAAACACACACACAAAAGAAAAAGAAAAAAAAAAAAAAAAAAGAAGAAAAAAAAAAGAAAAGAAAAGAAAAAAAAGAGCAAGCTTTACAATCCACGTGCACTGTGGTGTTGAGTGAGCTTTCCTTTCTCCAACCTCTGTCCAGCTGAAGCACGTCTGAATTTCAAAGGTACCCTGAGTGGGGTGGTGAGAGGGCTGATGGCTGTGTGAAAGTACACACACCCCTGCCAGGCAAAAACTCCAGATAATTGCAACTATTAAACCTTTTGCTTGCCTGGCCTCCTGAAACTTGAGCTTGCAGGGTTTTGTGCATTCTAGGAGGTTCTACATTCTGGCCAAAACAAGGAAATAAATTCAAATACCCCTCAAAACCCAGCTCTTTGACTTGTTCTATAGATCATGCCCTAATTCACACTAGCAGCTTGATCTCTTTTTAGCAAAAATGCACACGGGACAAGTGGTTACAATGTGATAATGAAGGGAAGGTGTGGATGCCTCATCCCTGGCAGTATCAGGCTGGATGTGACTTTGAGCCATCTGATCTAACGGGAGGTGTCCCTGATCACCCAGGAGAGTTGGAGCTCAGTGATCTTTAAGCTCCCATCCAGCACAAACCATTCTATGATATCAGAAGTGGTGTGGAAGAAAATATCTTCTGCTTTGGACCTGTGTCTGTAACTCTGAGCAGTACTGAGCTCTTTGGCACCCCAAAATTGTTAACCTGTCTGTGCAGGTCTTGAGGGCATGTTTCTTTCTCTCTGCTTTCCCTGGGACATCCCAAGCCCTGGTGATCCCTGAGGTCTGACCTCCCTTAATATCACTCTTTTGGTAGTTTTAAATATTTTTTTCCAATTTTTTAAGAAAACAGCATCTGTCACATGCAGCCTGCAGCTCCCCCTGCCTTGGGTCTCAGCCCACCTCTAGAAGCCCACCACTTGCCCCATCCCCCCTCATACTCATTGTTCTCCTCCCATCCTTACTCTTGTTCCATTTTTTAACTCTCTTTCCCTGCTCATCTCTTTCAGGAATGTTTCCTGCATGGGTTCTCATTCCCTTCCTTCCTCCTGCTGGCTCTTCCACACCCCCCATGGCACCCGATGGGGAACCCCAATTTGCTGATGTCACTGCATCCACCAGCTCTATTCCATCCCCAAACTTATCTTAATCTGTAATAATCAATATCAGCACGCAGAACCATATGCACCATTAGCTACAATTTACTTTTGATAATCTCCTGTTTTTCTTCATTAGGTTACTGCTCCCATCACCAAGTGCTTACCTGGGGAAGTGCTCGGTGATGAACAGCCATGGTCCAACTTATTTCTCCTGGAGTCCCAACCCCAGGATCTGTCCTCCTGCCTGAGCAGGCCTGATTTTCTTCTTGAATGACCAGAAGTCATTTTTCAGTCAAGTTACTGCTGATTACCTGGGGGTAAATGAGGCTCCTGATTTCTGGGAAAATGATGAGAAAGGAGCTGGCTAACTGGCAGGCAGCACCAAATTCAAGAAGCAATAGGTGTTTGGGGAGCAAAGGTTAAGTGAGGACAGTGAAAACACAGGGAGAAGAGTTAATAAAACCCTGTAAGAATTATTATTCCTTAACTAGTTTTAATTCTCAAGGGTTAAAAAAAGGATGGGTGTGTAACGGTGTGGAAACTCAAGCAATTGTCAGAGCCACGTGCTCCAGTATTTCCAGACATAATTTTGTATCTCAAGATGAAAGACCTTTGGAAAAGGCACACCAACAATATTTCAAGAGAGTAAGTGGGAAACCCAAGACGAGTGATCACAATTTACTAAAATCTGGTCACTAATAAGTGATAATTCGGTGCATTTGCCCATTAGAACAGCCCAGCCACAACAAACTCTCTCTCCCACTCTTGCTTTGCCCTTCTGAGATGTTGCAGGCAGCTGGGCCTGACTTGCTGATTTTCTGACCCATGCACAGTCCCACACCAAAGCTGAATTTAGCAAAGGGGTGGGTGCTGTGCTAGGTGCAAAGACACCACAGCCCTGGGGAACTCGTGGCCTTTGCTCAGCCCCGGGTCACATTTTAGGCATCCCCTGGACCCTTGTAATGGCAGCAAAAAGCCTCCCAGCCCCTGTCCCAGGAGCAGGACGTGTAGCAACTCTGTATCCACAGCCTTCAAGAGCAGGGGAAGGACATTCCTGATCCCCCACGTGGGGAGCAATTTTCCTCTAGTAGCTGGGAATTTTTAATAAGGAGGTTTTATATCACTGTGCAAGGTGCACTTAAGGGAATGTGACACTGTGTGACAGCACTGAGATGCTGCAAAGATTTTGGCGATTTGGACAGAATTACAAATTCTTCTGGTGCAGCTGTGGATGGGTGCAGTGCAGTAAAAATTAACATATAACTAATAACTAGCCCAGCATTATAGCAAGTATCTCATGGTGATAAGCTTCCTGATTCTCTTCAACCCACTGAAGTTGAAGGAAGAGCAAAGACCTTTTCAAGCTTACTTTATCTTCTTGCTTCTTAAGTGAGACTAATCAAGTTTATATCCTTTTAGCTTATTATTAGCCCAGCAGAGCTTCTGGCACTCTTTACAGCTTTTTTGACATGAAAGTTAGTTACACCTACTGTACTTAGCATGACTTCACTTTTCTTGTGATAAATCCTGAAAATTAATATACTGTATCCTCCAGATTACAAAATTAAAGTGTCCTAGACATTGTGAATACTCTGGCTGTGGAATGCTGCCAGTAAAAGAAAAACTAATGTCTTAATGATCTTTGTTAATAAAGAGAAGAGACTCAGTAGTAAATTTTCCTGGTTAATATGTCAGACTTTCCCTTCTCTTTCTTAGCCTAAGTGCAAACTGACAGATAGTTCAAAATTAGAGGCAAAGCAGAAGAATCCTTGAAAATAAAAAGCACTGGCCATAGAATAATGACAATAATAATAACAATAATAATAATAATAATGAAAGAACCTAAGACTGCAGAGAGTCCTTACGCAGCCACAGCTCCCGCTGACTTTAATAGGAAGTTTGGCTGCAGGAGGAATGCAAGCCTGGGCCCTCAGCACTGAACATAGGTTAAATTCTTTCTTAAATTAAATGAAGGATAATAATGAAATCTTTTGTTAAATTATTTGCTGACTGGGCTTCCTGATTTGGTGAATTAAGAGAAAGCCAGTCTCTGAAACAAGTAACCATTCTTGTTGCAAAGGGGAGCACTGGTGGCACTGGTGACTTATTGAACACAGATCTGCTTAATTACAGTTCCCACTGTTTGTTAAGATAACGAGTGCCAGCTGTTTGATGGCAGCGGTGCCCACAGAAGGAAAAAGTGCCTATCTTTGTCATTCCAGTGAGGTCCTGGGTCAGACCTGGGTGTCTCTGGAATTGTGGAGGGAGCAGCACAGCTGAGCAGTGCACTCGCAATGTGTTCCGCAGGTTTGGGCAGAGCATTTCCCGGTGCACGCCGAGCTCTGCCAGCTCTAGCTAAAGCAACTCACCATTGGGAATATAAAGTCAAAGCAGAAAAATTGAGCATTTAATGGTCTACCATTATTGTTGAAATCACAATGACAGGCCATGATCTTCAAGTACGATTTTGATCCTTACGTTGTAACCGAAATTACAGCATTTCATACCCCGACTATATTATAGGGAATAAAACATCTGTCTAAATATTGGAGAGATAAAATCCTCAAAATAAAGATATTTGAGAATATCTTGCGCAGAGCACCTTTCCACCTGCTTGCTTAGTATAATGCAGTCATTATGGCAATAAATGTTTCTAATAAAGTATGAAAATGGATTGTTTGCTTTGCTGCTTGTATGAACTCTCATTTCTCTTTTTATTATCTTGAATCTGACATTTGCTTACCCTTTATCAGTAGAATATTTAATCAACTCCAATCTGTAAGAAGCAAGAGGAATTTCTATTTTATTTAAAACCTGTCCCACATGAAAAAGGACTGGGAAATAGGTCAGGCAGTGTATGGGAAGTGTGGAAAGTGTTAGAGTTACAATGCTGAATATTTATCTAGTCTACAAAAGAGACGGTTCTAAACTTGTACAATAACATGCAAGTCTGCTCCTATTGTTTAAAGTGCTGGTGAAATGATTTAATGGCTTAATGTTTCTAATTTTTATCCACAGCACAGGATCTAGAGAATTAAACCTCTGTCAGCTTTATTTATTTTCTCTGTCAGAGTATTTTCTTGCACTTTTTGCTACATAACTCTTCAGAAATGCTATATCCGTATCGATTGTAATTTCTTCGGGCTCTTGTCCAAAATTCTCAACGTAAACAGTCTGCGTTTCCTCCCCATCTGTATTTTGGCTAATCCTGTGTTTTAGACAATCTAATGACAAGTGCTGGTTATCTGGAGCTACACGGTTTTCAAACCAGCACACTATGATTTATGGTTCTTGCTTTACAGAAAGTATCACGAGCTCACAGAAGTGAAAGCTTCCAAATAAGCACCTAACTTTTGTAATAAATGCAGCTAACAACATGTCTGCAAATACAGAGCAAACAGAGTGAGTGATGTCTTATTATGCAGACCACAGTTTGACTTGGTCTGGTTTTATTTATGAACATGTCCTGCATCTGTTTCAAATTTCAGGCCCGTTCAGTTTCTCAAATGCTCTCCCGAACAGGCTTGTGCTGAACATTGTTAATTACACTAATAAAATATTTGTATCAATTTTGCTAAAGATCCGCAATGCTTCTGCTGCAAGCAGACATTTTTAAATAACTGAATTAAGAGAAATAATTACAGCTAGCACTGGAATGGTCAGAGATGTCCAGATTGTATAAAAAAAAAAAAAAAAAAAAAGGAGGGGGAGGAATGGGTAGAGTGCAGCAAACTGTACAAGAGCAAAGGGACATATGATTAAATTAAAGGGCAATGCTTTGTGAACAAACAAAAGGAAATCCTTCTTCATACAATACATAGTCAATCTGCTGAATTCACTACCACAGGGGGTCATTGAAACAAATGCTGTGGCTGGGTTTCAGGGCGGACTGGATAATTTTATGACTGTTATTAAAATACGTAGCCCTGGAAGCTCAGATGATGATAAGGGTAATCAAAACCTGGGCCTCAGCCTGCGAGATGATTGTTGGAGGCAAAGGGAGAGGAGCCTCGCCCTCTGTGATGCCCCAAACGAGCTGGCTGGGGCTTTACAGGGGGCTTCACTGCCCTTTGAAGAGGCAGATGCTGCCCACTGGGCTCCATCACTGATCTCCTCCGGTGTGACAACTCTGTGCTTCTCAGTAAAAATAAAACATGAGACCCTAGTGTGAATTTCTAAGCATCCCCCCCTTGCCACCGGTTCCTCAGCATGCAGTGGTCTTTGAGGGATGTGGTTGCCTCAGCTTCTTTCTGTCAGGCATCTAAATAGTTTATGCAGGGCCAGGCTGATGTGAGGACCTCCTTGTGCATGGCCCAGGGAGGTGCAGGGTCTGCCCGCTGCTCCACCGGGCTGTGGAGCAGCTCTTGGCCAGCACGGGCAGTGTTTAACCCTCTACTGGAGGGCAAAGCTTTAAATGGTTTTTTCTGCCATGAAGTCTTTCAGCGTGGTCTTGGCAAGCCTGTGCTGAACCAAATGAGACCTTGCTCCTTGCCTTAGCTGGGAATTTCTGTGTCTGTGCTGCTCAGGTGTGGTACAATACCTGCTCCCCAGGGTTGTCTCTCTTGTGATGCTGCAAGGAGATGGGGCATACCCTGCACCCCCCTACAGACACATCCTGCACTGTCCCCAGAGCCACCAACCATATGATTGGTAGTTATGTAAAAAAAGAAAAAAGAAAAGAAAAAGGAGTGACTTACAAAAAAAAAAAATAAAATTAAAAAAACACCAATGAGCTGATCCTGCAGGATCTGAGAAGCATTGGGCTGAGACTTCCCATGGGCTGGGCAGCTGGTCCCTGGGGGGTGGATCCAGCTGTGTCCAGCTGTGCTCAAGGTATCCCCTGAGTGTTCCTTGGGCATCAGGGGGCAAAGTGGCAATCCTGGGAGTTTGATTGAGCTGATGCCTCAAAAGCCAAGGCAACAGTTGGCATTTATTTGTACCCCTTGTTATCACATGGCGTGGAGAAACCCAGGGCTGAAAATGGAGAGTGTGTCTCTGATCAGGGAGGCTGTCAGAGCCAGTTATGGAAGTCTGATTTCTTATCTGATTTCTTACTTCTGTGCAGGAGAAAAAGTGACAACTTTGCCTCTCAGTGTGTCACTCTAACACTTCCCAGCCTGTTCACTTGCTGGAAAGAGGATGGTGGGAAAGGAGAGAGTCTGAACGTCTGCATCCCTCAGCAGAGGACCACAAGGTGATGCTGGAGGGGCATTTGGTGCCGTGGCAGGATGCAGGGGCCAGACTGCTTCACCCCACATGATTTCAGGTAAAATTTCCTCTAAACATTTGCAGTCCCTGCTCTCACAATCAGCAGCATGGGGTGGTACTCTCAGCTTGCCTGCTGTTCCCAGAATCTTTGTGCCCATCCCTTGGTTTTCATAGAGTTCATTGATTTAGAACCTGATTTAAAGATGCTAAAATCAATGAAATAATCACGGTCCTCTTGCCAGCTGTTTTGGTCACTGCTCTAAACTTGGTTGGTTGTTTTGCTGTTGCTAGCACAGAATAACACTCTATCATCTGCAAAATATTTGCCACTCTTCAATGTTTTCTATTCCATATGAAATAGACCTGGGCCAATATGCTGCTCCACAGAGACAAGGCACTGTTCCCAGTGCACGGGTGACCACTGCCAGGATTAACTGTACCCATTTTCTAAGATTATATAGCTAGTTCCAGTATGTTTATAAAAAATAAATTGGTTAGTCCCAAGTAAGCCAATAACTGGAGTGCTTGTTGGAAGTCCTTGTAACCTGGCCCTACTTTTTGAGGTAGAACACAGGACTTTGTCACAGCCCTGACAATGTCTTATTTACTTCTGGGTTTGAGACAGTGGTGAGGTCTTCTATGGTTTTTGACTTCAATCTTTGGGGAAAAACAGGTAAAATTGCAGGACACACTTTCAAAAAGGAGCAGTGAATGGCAGCTGCACTCTTATCAAAATGGTGGCCTCTTCCTGACAGTCCCTTAATTTCCTTGGGAAGAAATTTTCAGTACATTGTGTGAAAAAGAGAATACCTTGAATAGGAATTAATGAAATAGTTCAGAAAACAGAATGGCTTTTGTTTTCCTACATAAAAGTTTGTGTAGGGCTTGTTAGATTAAAATGACTTCGGGAGAGAATCTCCCACTCTGCAGATGTGGGGTGAAATGGCAGGAAAATGTAGTGCTTTTTGTATTAGTGTGTTAAATGAATTTGAGTGTGATCATACCCTTACATTATGAAGGTGAACATGTGATTCTTGTGACTCTGTGTCCTGATGCTGAGGAATTGCCAGCTAATCATGATCACCTCTTTGTGTACCTGGCTAAGGACCAAGTTTTCAAAAGCATCCCATAAAGGGGTGCACGCTAAATACGTGCATGTTCTCATCACATCTCCATGTGCAAGACCACGTGCACATTCAGACCAGATAATTACCTACCCAGTTTACTCCTGCTCAGGCTGCTGTTTAATGTAGGCACAGAGAAGACAATTTGCATACCTAAGTAGAGAGTGAGCTCCAGTTCTTCCTGCTCAGTTTTTCCTATGATCACAGCAACTGGAGATGAATAAGACCTACTACGTCCCCTATACCTCCTTTCCCAGAAAGAGTGCTCCCTGATGGATAATTACCACTGTTTTGTCTCTGGTTTTAAATGTCCCAAACAGTGGTTCTTCCACCACCTCCCTGGAGAGCCCCTTCCACTTTTGAGGCCACTTTTGAAAATTTGGCCTCACCGGAGCGCTCGAGCTGAGAAATTCCCGGTGGCCCAAAGAGCTGAGACATCTGCTGAATTCCTAATTGAATTGTTGGCTGCATTCAGCAGGGTAAGAGCTGGGACTGACCAGCTGTGCTGGTACTGGTGTTGTATTGAAATCCATGGGAATGCCTGCACTGCAGGAAGGGGTGTGCTCCCTGCCCACCTGGTGTAAAGAGGAGAAACAGTCCAGCATCAGATTTGAACTTTTTTGTCTGGTCCTTAACAAGTGAGGGACACTGGATTTTAAAGCATTGTTCAGCTGTGAACAGTATCTGCTACTGGAAATAGAAAATGGCCTGTGAACAGACTAAGAAACTTTGGTGGGAAGGACATAGATTACACCATTTTTATTATTTTTTTTTTTCTTTTTCCTATTTCCATTTCCGACTTCTCTTACAGGGCCAGTAAAAAATGGCAAAATTCTGATACAAGGTAATTTCAACCCCTTTTTAGCTTTAGGTCATCTTGAAAAACTAATGTAACCATACTGTTCTGGATGGCATTTGTAAATTTTTAATTAACGAGAGAGCAAATAATAATTACTGCTGGAGCCATTCAATTAAAACATGTTGCTTTACAAACGTGGTTCACACGCTCCGTTTTATGAAGATCATGTCTAGAAATGTGCCACAAATACTGGCAAAAGAGCAAAGCCCAAGTATTTCCCCATCATTATACAGCAGCACATCTTTTTTTTTCTCATTTTTTTCTTATTTAGATTCTTAAAGCTTGCGGTCACCTAATTCATGTGGATAAGGAATATGTCTCTTGGTGGTTTTGCTAACAGAATATTTTGAGAATAAGAGACTGAAAAAATAACAAACAAACATTCCTTACAAGAAAACCTTGCCCTTCTATATAACATGCCTAGGAAAAAATTGTGTCTGGACTTGCTGTGAGACAGTAGAGAAAATGGAGAACAAATGCATGTGCCTGGTCTGGCTAACCTAAAGTTAACTCCACATGTCAAACTGATTGCCTGACACAAGGCAGGCATATTCTGTGATGACAAACAAATAGCACCTCCATCCTGCAGACATCCCCTAATTATAAAAGAGAAATTATTTCCCATTTTCATTGCCAGCAAATGTATGTTACTCTGGTGCACCATAATTTCAGTCTAAGTGCTGTATCAAAGTTTGCTGAATGTGAAGCACAAAGTATGTTAGACGTTAAACTGTAATTACAGAAGGGAGTGGATTTCTAGAGTATTATGTTTTTTTGGTAATATTTTATTTTATTGGTTTTCAAATACACTTAGACTGCCAGACTAAGCAGGCAGAATAACAGCAACACAGAATTCCAGAATAACATATGACTTTAATAAAATAAAGCAAGATGCCTTGCTTCACTTGTAGAGCTGAAAAGAATTGAGGCCATTACTGTGCTCTGAGCCATGGTCCCATCCAGACCTGGTTGGATGGAGACCCAGGGGACCAGGCACCCAGGCACAGATGTCCCCTTAGGCAGCTCACCCCCACGCCCACCTTTCTCCTCCAACCCCACGTTTTGTTTCCCTTTGAGGCAGCAGCCAGCTCCTTCCATGGTGCTGGGCCAGTGCTCTCAGCTTCCAGCCCCTGTGCTATGGCAACATAAATAATCCCCAGTGGTGTCAAAGGAGGTGGTGGCAGAGGAAGATGAGTAGGGACACAAGAAACACAGAGGGGAACATTCAGTCCCCACGTGGTTTTTGGTTGGGTTACACTTTCCCTTAACTTTCTGTGCCTGTCCCAGGTGGTGAGTGCAGACAAGTTCAGAGCTTGCATCAGGAGTGGGATCAGGGATGAATCATTTGCTGGGTTTGTTTCCCTGGGTTGTGCAGGATGGTGCAGAGCTGTGGATCAGAGGAGCAGCATCCCAGTGCTCACACTCCTGCCTTCCCATTACAGCACCAGCACTCACCACTTAGCCCTTTGTGCTTCCTCTAATCAGCCACACTCCTCCTCTCCCTCCCTGTGTCCACCTTCCCACACATCAGGCACTGCCAGCTGACTCCTGGAACCTGTGGGGCTGTGGGGCTGGGGACATGAGACTGAGCCCTGCAGCTCTATAGTCCCAGTGCATTTCTGACAGAGTTCCTCAGGATGCCATTCCTGCCTGGAGATTGTATTAACACTATTTCTGCATCACTCTTCTTGCTCTGCTTTACCATTCTTTTTTCTTTTTTTTGTTTTTTTTTTTTTTTAGGGGGGAAAGATCAGTATCCTCCAGAAGGAAGAAATACTTGGGGATAGTGCAAGGGTTGTTGAGTGCACACGAGACAGGAGACTTGTTTCAGGATAAACTTTTCATCAGGGTCTGTAGTAACAGGACTCTCCCATACTGAAAGAGAAACAAGCATTTTTGGGTTCATTTCTTCTTTTTGTATCAATTAAGTTACCCTTAACTTTGTGACTTGCACACCCACTGAGTATCTCAACCCAAAGAGCAGGCAGTAAAATGTCCCCACAGCTCCTCCTTTCCTAGGGACAAGAATCTCTCATCAGTGAGAAAAATGCCTTTTTTCTTTTTTTTTCCCCCATCATCTTTACTTGCCTTTAATGTGCATCAGCTTTTAGTACTTGTGGAAAAGCCCTGAATGACAGCCTGGAACATTTCATTTCTGGGAAGGAAATGGCTGGGCAGAGGGAAGGCTCTGCTTTCCCAGAGTTGCCTGTGGATGCACAACCTCCACAGCTGAGAGATGTTTTGCAGGGTTGGATCCAAGTGCTTGCTCAGGCTCTGCTACATCCTCCAAGAGTCCCACATTTGCATGTTTTGTCCTGGAGGTAAAACCTCCAGTGTCTGAGCTGCTCTTTCAGCCTAAAATCTCCTCTTAGCAACAGGATTTATCTTGTGAAATCAGTTGATTTTTAGGTGTAGGAGCAGAACACAAAGCTGCTCCTGGTGTTTACACCAAAAAAGCACGGCCTTGCTTCTTGACAGTGATTTATGCTCTGAAATCTCAAAATGTCTTTATTGGCTCTCTTTTCTGATAGCACAGGCAGAACTATTGTGCTCTGAGCCAGAGCTGCTCATACTCAGCTGATACTGAGTGCTCCTTGCCACACTGGCAAAGACCACTTCCACCCCACCTGGTTTTTCTCTCCATAAATAGGAAGGGTGCTAATGAAAAAATGCTTTTGTTCCTTCATCTCCCACGAAGCCCCATGTGAGCCCTTCTTTCAGCTTTAAACTCTTTCCCCTCACCTTGTCACTCCAGGCCCTTGTCCAAAGTCCCTCCCCAGCTTTCCTGGAGCTCTTTCAGGTACTGGAAGGTGCTCTAAGGCCTTTGTGTAGTGGACTTCCAGGTGCTGAGTCCATTCTGGGTGATGTGGTGTTTATCAATACTGTTTGTTTATTAATTAGCCTGCAGGAAGAGCTGTACTTCACACACAAATTAGAGGCTTTGCCCGGAAGAGCTGGAGTAATACTTTTCCCTCTGAGTTGCCTAATGCAGCTACTGAAAGACTGCCAAAGGTTTGCTTTCAGAAAGTTCCTATGGGCAAGATTTTTATAATATCTTATATCCCAAATGGGCTTTATATGTTTCCTAGAAGCTTGATTTTTCTTTTTTTTTCTTCTTTTTTTTTTTTTTTTGGAAAGAACAAATAGCCCCAAACCTTTTACGCTTTCCCTCCTGCATCCTTCAGGTGCTTCCCATTTGCTACCTGATGCAGGAAAGCAGCCTGAGGAGGGCTGGGTTTGGAGGAAAGGAGAGGATGGCAGTGGGAGGCAGGTTGTCCATCCACTGCTGTCACATCCTGGCATCCCTGAGCTGCTGAAGCTGGCACACAACCTGCCCTGGGCACCCAGCCACGCAGCAGATGGGTGCAGGGGTGTGAGGTCATGTCGGGGTGTTCAGTCTCTTAGCAAAGGGCAGAACTCCTGGATAGGTGTTTTTAGGGAATTTTTTTTCAGGGGATGTGCCCCTGATGAGTGGTGGTTTTGGTGGCAATGCAGGAGGCCCAGAATTTTCAAAGAAAGAGGGAAGATCTGAAAGCTTCTCTTGCTTGATGGCATCCTGCCAGAGAGCCCTATGTGTGGGCATGGATCAGGTAGGTACCTGGGTACAGCTGCTGTGACCAAAAGCCGTGGTATTTTTCTGATACATAACCACTTTTATTTCTTGTACCCTTTTTTTTTAGTTGGTTGCTGAATATTATGCTGGTGGCTGAAGTTCTTGAAAGCCTTGATTTCCAAACTGTGGGTTATTTGGCTGTGGTGTGGGACCTGTGCTTCTGGGGGCAAAAATTATGCATTCAGGTGAAAGGATATGTGCAAAGATAAGATCTCTATATCCTGAATGCTCACTTTTAGATCTGTGTTGGCTATTGATCCCCTTCAGGATTCAATACATAAAGAAGCCCTGAAAAGCTGGTGGTGTAGAAGGGATGTTGAGCTGGATCCTGCAGTGGGAGATACCCACATCCAGGTTGATTCCATCCAACTCCACCAAGCAGATGAGGAATGCATCCAACTTTAGCTTTGCAGTATACAGGAATTATCTCCTCTGTCCTTAAAATGGCCCTTCAGAGCTTCTCAGGATGATCAGTTCCCAGAGTTAGGTGTCTCTCCCATCAGGCAAGATGGATCCAGGCCCTTTTCCTTCTGTGCCTTGGATCTGGACCAACTGAAATGACATGAGTGTTGGCAGATGTATGTCTAATCTGTTCTTAAAAACTGCCAGCGAGTTTCACAACTTCCCTTGGTGATTTGCTCCAGTACCTAATTACCCTTTCAGACAGAAAACCTCCCTTCCTGCAAGTTAAAACCTGTTTCTTGTTGTCCAGCCCTGCTTGGACATGGGGAGAAAGTTCTTGTTGCTTTATTTAAAATAACTACTTACCTATACATACTTTCATACATTAAAAAAATTAAAATAAAAATAGGATTGTGTATCCCCTTTCTACATTAAGCAAACTCATCAGAACTTTTCTAAAGTGCTTTTGACTCCCTGTTATTTTCCTTTGCAGTTTCTTTTTTGAGTTTTCTTCATCTCTTTGTTGAAGTCTAACAGCAAGAAAAGCACATTTTATTTTCATTAAGGCTGTAATGGTGCTCTGCAGAGATCCCAGAAAGTGTTTTGCCATGCTATAACAGCACAGTACTTGTTGACTCGTAAACACTTTGAGGTCTCCTGTAGCCTCCAGGTCACTTTCTGGATCCTTCCACCATTGTATTGGTGTGGATTTGATTTTCCTTCCTATATATAGTGGCTGAAACTCATCTTTATTAAATGTCATCATTAGGATGCTTTCTCCAAAATAAATTTGAATTTTAATACTTGCAATCTTTCCCAGTTTGGTGTCATCCAAAGTGTACTCTATTCTGTCATCCAAGTTGTTAATGAAATATTGAATAGCATTGGATCCAGGACAGGCTCAGCTGGGACCCTGCATAGTGTGTTCTCCAGCACTGAAAAAGAGGAATTTCTGTGTTTCATGTAGAGCCCTGAGTGATCTAATCCAGTGGATTATATGGCAGTTGCAAGAGACAATGAAAAAAGAAAAAAAAAGTCTCAACCTCCCTTTTTATAAGTACTCATTTTTGAAGTGGTGTTATATAGCTTTTTCCATTTCATATCTTGAAGTCCTCTCAACATAACTTTGCTATATTTTATGCCCTTGGTTTTCTTCTTGAAGGAAAAGAATTCCTCCTGCCTTCTATAAATAGTCCCCCAAGGTTTTGAAGTTCAACCCTGAATTAGGGAAATAGAGGAGCAGAATAGTTAAATTCAACTTTTTGTGGTATTTGGCAGATTTATAATTATTTTTTTTTTCCCAGCAATAGCCTAAAAGGCATCAACACATCTTTACCATGACAGCTCTGATTCTGCAATGGAAAGTAGGTAAAAATCAAGAGAAAGAAGGCAAGAAATCAAATTTTTAATATAAAACTCTGGCATATTTCAGCTAAGCTAAGCATTTTTAAAAACAGAGTATTCTGAACTTACAAATTTCTTCTTTCCCTAGTGCTAAGTACATTGCTTAGGAGAATGCTGCTGGATTGGGTTGAACCATCCCCATCCCATTCATGGAAACTGCCTGGGAAGAAGCAGAACCTCCCCAGCCCAGCCCAATCTGAACAAATGTGCATTAAATCAGAAAAATGATGACATATCATTAAGCCTTGAGAAAAACTTCAAAGGCTGTGGAGGTTAAAGAACAGTTTCAGTCATAAGACCTTTTTTATATATTTCATTTCCTTCTCCCTTCAATCCATGCAAGACATACTCTGATGATTTTATCACTGAAGTTCAAACTTCATTTGTACCAGATTTAATGGATGCAAAGTGTCCAACCAGTCCCAGTTACACAGCCTGGCTTCCTGCACAGCACAGGTCAAAGCACCTCACCCAGTTATTTCTGCAGCTTGGTTGTGCTCACTCCAGCCTTGTTCCAGGCACTCAGAAATCAGCATGTAGACACATGAAATATGGCCCCATAGGTTCACAAAGAAAAAGAATTGGTTAAATGCTTTTGCAGTGCGATGCAATAGATTTATTCTCTAACATTTTTTTTTTTTTTTTACCCCCTCCACTTTTAAGAAATAATTAATTTTCAGAGTTTGGCCAGATAAAGCATCTGGCAGAGTCTGGAAGGAGTAGCAAATGGACTGCACAGCCCTGTTCAGGGGAGGTTTGTAATAAACCAGATTGTATAAACTTGCATCAGAACAATCTGGGTCTGCACCTTGTGGGACCAGCAGGGTGCATGGGGACCACTGGTTCAGGGGTGCCCTGTGCCTCCCCTTCCTGAACCTGTCCCCCTTGCCAGTGGTGGTGCTGGTGTAACCTCCTGATCTCTGGTCTCTGCAGTCCAGGTAACTTCATGCCTTGGTGTTTAATAACATTTTCCCTTTTGCAGACTTACAGGACTTTGTTCATCTTCCCATTTAATTGGAAATGAACCAAATAGACCTGAGGTTATTTTCTATGTCTGGTTCTATCAAGTCTTTAACCATCCACCCAAGGACAAATTTAAATTTGTGTCACCTATTCTCTCACCCACTATTTCATGAGGAACTCTTTCACTCACTACCTCTGTTAGTAGCATTTCTTTTTGAGCCAGAACTGCCAAGGCTCCCACAGAAGTCCCTCCCAGTAATGTTTCTCTATCACCATTAAGCTCTTGGATCCTAACCTAAACCTGACCCTGGAGCCTGCAGCAAGTCCCTTGCTTACTCCAGCTGCTCCTTCTTCCTTAACTGTCTTCTGGTTTGTACAGTCTGGCCCCTGCTCTTTTATCTCTTTATCTATATTCTTTTCCCTCACTTTTGTTTTGTTTCTTTTTTTTTTTCCCTTTCTCTTTATAAACATTACATGTGATTATTATGCTGGTCTCTCACCATCTCCTCCATGCTAATGTGAGCCTCTTAAGAGCTACAGTGTCCCAGAAGGAAAGTATTTTTTGGTACTTGCATGGAGTCTATTAATGGATAAGAAATATTCATATTGTCCTACTCTACTCCACACCTGCACCAGTGTTTATGATATATTATGATAGGAGGAGTAAACTAAAATATTAAAAAATATGTATCCAGCCTTTTCCCCCAGACAAATAAGTTGCTCAACTTCCATATGTGCAAAAATGTTAAAGTGTTTCTCTTTTTTTTTTTTTTTATGTTGCAAGAGGTGGATCCTACAGCTTCCAATATGAACTCAGGAGGACTTGGTCTGAAAATCAGAATTCTGCTTTGTGAACCAAGCTCATCTCTTTACCTTCCCAGCTAGAAAAGACTCATCTAGGTAAGTAGCCAAGAACAGGAGGGTACAAACAGAGATCTGGAAATGGAGTTTGGCTCAGGTTATATTGACTCTGGCAAAATCAAGATATATGAAAAATTGTACCTCAGATAAAAATAAATTACACTCTACAAGCATTTGAATTAGAGGAGTTCTCCATGTAAACTTAATAAATGAATGTTAATTCAGTTACCAATTTGTAGCTATGAAACATAACTAGTGATATTATTCTTTGGAACTTGTTTTGGAAAAGATTGCATAACCCATGAAGCAATTCTTCACCAAGTGCATAAAAGTGTCAGCTTATGCATAATTTATGCAGCTAATGTTAGTTATGGTCTGCTTAATAGTACTTAATGCTGCTGTATGACATCATTCTTTCATTTACCAATAGAAAACATAAAAAAGACCAATCAAAACCATTTTAAAGACTGAAAGATGTGCAGTTTTGATTTTTTGTTTAAATGTTGCAAGTCAATAGTCACCAGTAGTGGGTAAAGGTTTCTTTAAAAGGAGCAGTGTCATACATAGTCTACGTATTTACTAGTTAGTTAGTGAGTTTAATTACAATTTACTCACTGTGTCTGCTAACTAATATACTCTTAGTGTGCCCTCAGCAATTCATTTTGCCACCAGCACTGTAACTGGCTGTGTGAGCTTGCCCCTTTATCAGTGGCAATTATTAAATCCAATTTTAGTTGTACTCACTACACTTCCCCAGCTGCCTACAGGGCATCCCTACGGGAGGGTTATGACTTTGTGCCTCTCTTCTCAGCCTTTGCATCCTTTCCCCCTCCTCTTGCCCTGGGGAGAGGCAGCTGGGGCAGGGTCACAATGGGTCAGCACCCCCCTGGGAGGGCTCAGGGACACCTCTCCTGCCTGCACAGCAGGAGGAACAAGTCTGTGTCCAGTGTGCAGCTGCAAGAAGCCCTCTCCTTAGGCTGGGAAAGGAGTGAGTGTTTGTTTAGCTGGCTATGAGGAACAGAGGCATTAGATACCTCCAAAAGTCAAAAGCCCTTCACTTGTGACCTCATTGAGGTCACCGAGGCTGCTGCTGTATGAGAGGATGAGCCAAGGGTGTTACAGGGTTTGAGATCCTTGCTCTGAAGCCCAGCACAAGCCAATCTGTATGGCTTCTTAGAATATTGGGCAAAAAGTGCCTTTTGTTGTGAACTCTCCTTAGAGGGTCAATGAACAAATGGTTTATCAATATCTTCTTGCTGAATAACCTCACTGGATGTCTTTTTTTTTTGAGGGCAGCAATTCTGTCCTGTGGTTTGCAGACCACATTTCCTCATTTGTTGGGCTGGCTGCTGCTCTGATGACAAGAATCCAGTTTGTAATGTTCCTAGCAGGCGAGCTGGCCCGGGGTTGCAATTCCCACCACCTGCCTTTGGTGCCAGCTGTAAGATCTCCACTTGGCACTGCTGGAGAAGCCTGGGCCACGGTTAAGTGGGCGGAAACTGAAACTCATTTTGCAAGTGGTGATCTCAGTCTCTCACACACTTTCTAACTTCTCTTTCCAAATATTCCGAGCAATGCCACTTCAGTAGTCCTGAGGCAGCTTTTTGATTTACCAGAGCTCAGCAGCTTCCACAGAAGATGAAGAATTAAAATGTTTTGTTGTTGATCTTGGTCCATGGTTGTGTCTATGAGAAAAAAATACTGTGGTCCCTCAGGGGAGGCATGGGAGACTTTTGCCACAAACTTTATAAGTTATTTCCAACAAAAGTGATTCCAGGGCCCTTAGAAGCCCATCAGGACATGGATGGATAAGTTTGAAGAACATCACTGACTCAGGTCTTGAAAATTACTAAATTAGGAGTCGAACTGTGAAATGCAGATTTAGAAAAGTCCCATCCCAACCACAGGTCCTGATGCAAAGAGCAGTGAACCCAGCAGGAGTCTTTCTTTTGGCTTTAACCAGATGAGACCAGGTCCTCCCTTCACCTTCCAAGGCAGCTGGCTCTCTCCTGGCTTCTCTGGAGCAAAACTGCCAGGTATATGATCTGGAAGTCCACCACCATTACCAGGCTGATCATACCAGTGGGTTGAGCACTGGGCTATCAGTAGTCTTTGGGGTAATGAAACACCCACCTTTTTTAATCTTCTGGTTTAATCCAGCCTACTTTCTGCAACTGGTTTTTGTATGAGGGCAATCTGACCAACAGCTCTTGGGGCTGCAGTAATGTGGAAATACAGAATTCTTCATGAAAACCTTTGAAACAACAGGAAATTCTGCCCCACTTCTAATACAAATTACTTTGGATTACACCCAAGAGTAAACGATGCTGTCGGGTGTGTGCTGTTCTTTCCATGCACTGAATTTCTCAGCTGAAATAAAGGGTAGTTCTGAAAGACTTTTCTGATTCAAAACATACCATTTTCCACATGTGAACTTCATCATATTCATCAAATATGCACGATTAAGGCTGGATTTGACTTAAATCTAAGACAATAGCATGTTATGATTTCTACTTATGAAATCTATCTTAGAAATCACATTAGTTTGTAGTTTGATCACAAATATATTCAATATTCTTGGTGACACAGAAACTCTGCATCACTTCTTGGCAATGATGTGAAAATTGTGTTTTCTGTTCTCCTGGAGATGCTGCTCTCAGACAGGGAGGGGCACAGCACTAACAACATATTTGCAATTACCTGCAAGACTTAACCAAGGAAGTAGTCAGTTTATAGTTACCTTCAATATGTAAACTACAAATTATTAGTGCATGAAAATGGCATCTAAGTTCTGTTGCTGGGCTCTAGTAATTTTGGATATTTTCCATGCTATTACTGCCTGCTCCATATACCTTTACTGGTTCTTTTTGAAATTAACTTAATGGCACTCTGCAGAAATGGACTGCCTACTGAGAAGGAAAGCTTGCTTGCAAAGATGGACTAACTTCCTACTGGGAAGCACTGATTTGGCACAAACAAAGAAATGCTTTAGCATTAATTTACTTCGGTATCAAAATATTTAGAATAAATTATTTAAAATATTTAAGGATCGAATGGTCAATATTTGCTGTTAATAAATTGGAACCTGTGTACAAATATTTGACACTGAAAATTCCTCTGGTATCTCCCAGCTATAATACTGAGATAATGCACTCTTGACTTGCCAGGAGTGTTTTTTTTTTTCCCTTCAGGCAGCCAGGGACACATTCTGGAACTGGGGCTTACACTTGTGTGCACCCACATTTGTGCACCTATTCTCTGGTGAATTCAGCTCTGCTCACATTAGCACAGGTAATGGTGCTGCATGTTTTCCTTGTGCTTCCACCCAACACCAAACAAAGGTGAAGCTAAGCTGAAAGCAGAGGCCTGCCAAGCCACTACTGCCCCAGGTTTCAAAAAAAATATTTATTTGACTTGTTAAATTGCCAGATCCTTTGTAGCAGTGCTCTAGCAGTGTCCCCTCTCTGGCACAAGCCAGTTCTCCTGTGACATTCACTTGCTGTTATCCTGCAGGCTGGATCCAAACCCTTTTCCTTTTCCTTTTCCTTTTCCTTTTCCTTTCCCTTTCCCTTTCCCTTTCCCTTTCCCTTTCCCTTTCCCTTTCCCTTTCCCTTTCCCCTTTTCCTTTTCCTTTTTTCTTTTCCTTTTCCTTTTCCTTTTCCTTTTTCTTTTCCTCTCTATTTTTCCTTTTTCCTTTCCCTTTTCCTTTCCTTTTTTCCTTTACTTTTTTCTTTCCTTTCCTTTATCCTTTTCATTTCCTTTTTTTTTTTTCCTTTTCGTTTTTCTCTTTTTACTTATTTCCCCTCCTATATTCTTCTAAGAATTCAGTTTAAATCTAGGGGTTGAACTTCATCTGAGCAGAGATTGAGGAATTGCATTCTGAGGTTTTAATTGCAAAGTTGCCCTCCCCATTTTTTACAATAATTAATAAATTCTGATCCTTTGCCCAGCAGCCAATGGGGTAGGAATGGGTCACTGAATCTTAATTTTGCAATGGCAAAGAACCAAAGGAAAGCAAAGCTTCTGCCTGTGACTGCTGATATCTTTTGCTGGTTGGTTTAAACATTTTTCATTTTTTATTCTTTTAACTTAATCCAAGCTGTTTTGATGGCTATCAGAGTGTTTTAGCAGCACGTTCAGGCAAAAGGCATGTGTTACCAACTATGCTATGGGTTTTGCTTTGGTGCCTATCAGTGGGATATTGTCACTCATGGTAACACACCCCATGGAGCATAATGCTGAAAAATGGCACTAAAAAAAGTTAAAAAAAAAAAAAAAATAGAGAAAGGACTAGGAGACAGCGGCCTTTATCATTTCCTAAAAAAAATATTCTAAATAAATGTTCTAAATACCTCTAAAAAAATGAGCACAGCAACAAGCAAGAGGGAGGCAGGTTCAGCCTCAGCAGAGAGGCAGGAGGTGTGAGTGGAGCCCAGAGGCAGCACTGCTGGGCAACCCCAGTATCAGCAACCCCAGTACCAGCAACCCCAATATCAGCAATCCCAGTATCAGCAATCCCAGTACCAGCAAACCCCTCCTGCTTTGCCAGCTCTCAGCTGGGGGAAGGCACTTGGGGCTCTCCTCTCCTGTCACTCCAGAAACGTGGTAAATGAGTCGGGGATTTTGATCATATTGTGATTCTCATTAGTAAATCTGAATACAAATAGGTTTTAGCCTAAATAAATACTGTTTTGTCCGTGTGGCATGCCCAACACGTTACATTAGGAAAAGTTAATTTTATATGACTAAATATAATCAGAAACACAACATGAGGCCTGTCAAGTTGACATGGTATGATGGGTACCTTAACACTTCTCAGCAGGTAACGTTGTTTGCACACTGCTTAAACTTGTTCATCAATGACTTCTTGCATGATAACCAGAATATTAACAATACATTGAAGGTGGCACCAGGCTCCTGACAGGTACAAATGCCTTTCACCAAAGAGCTACCCTTGCAGAGGAAAATCTGCAGATAGTTTTGGTATTTCTTCCTCCTCTTTCCCCCTCTTTTTTTGTCGCTGTGTGCCCCTCCTGCTCCTGTCGTGCAAGTGGGGTGAAAAAACAAACACAAAACTCAATGGAAGAGCTTATGGATAAAAGTAAGGTAGAAATGAGTGTAAAGATCAGTGGTGGCAATAAAGGGAAGGAAAGCTAAAAGGTGCTGAGAAAGAAAAGCTAAGCAGAGATAAGAACTGTGTGTGGAAGAGAATTTGCTAATCATAAGTCAGAAGAAGGGAGGCTCTGCCTGGTCCTGTGAGCACTGGGTCACAGCACAAGCTGGTTTTGTGAAAAACAGGGAAGCTGAGAGGTTTTTTTACCTTCTTGAAACATCTCTCTCTTTCATTTTAGTGAAATTTTAGGTTTTTTCGGGTTAATCCCATTGAATCTATTTAATTTACTTTCTTTTGGATGTTATTTTAATCCTAATCCATATCTACTCTATGGTTGGGCCTTGTTGCCTTCCTTAGACCAAAATTTCAAATCCTGGCCTTTTAGGGAACTGGGATGCTGCAGTAACCAGGAGGTCTTTCTTTACGAGTGCAGAGTCCACCCAGGGCCAGTCCTCAGCTGTTTTATTTCCATCTCTGCTCCAGCTTTCCTCTCACACCATCACTCTTACTGACGTGCCCTTGAAGGAGAGGCAAGATCACTACCTACACAAAAGCCTAAAAATACTTCTCCTAGGCTGTGTTTAAGCTTCCCAGAGCCAGAGGAGTGGTTTGGGATGAGGATCTAAACCAGGACCTGGTTCAAATAGATTAGGGGGGAACTTTGGGTGTAAAACTCCACATTGGTGCATGGCTTTGCTTCACCAAGCCTTGAGTTTCCCCCATTAAAATATTGCACCTCTCTATTTTAAAATAAAGCTATGCCTTGTGTTTTAATTGAGACTCTGGTCTCCAGCTCCCAATACTTATAATCAGATTCCAGTTTTCCAGCTAAAGCTGTTTATTGATGTCCTACTTTTTTCACCATCGTAGCATGTCAATAAATTGGAGAACAGTTCCGTGTGTTAGATTTCCCCAAGCTTTCTGGGGAAATCCTTTGACAATTTACTGTATAAAGTCAGTTAATTGCTTTATATAGCAGAGCAATAGCAAGTATTTAGACATATCATATGACAGACATTCAGAAAATATGGGAAAGACACATTTGTCAATAAAATGAACGCTGGAAAAGCAAATTATTTTATTATGTGAAAGTTCTGGGTTTAAGCAGAGTTATCTTGATTGTACTAATAACTGCCATCCCTTAAGCAGCTGCTGCATGGCACAGAGAAACAGCTTCTCTTTATTTCCCTGAACCTTCTCAGGACCTCCCTGTAACCAACCAGAAAGTAAATCTCATGATGCCGTAGAATTTAATACAAAAAATGAAAGTTCAAATTATATTTTATTTTAAGTTGCATAGGGCCATAATAGAAAAAGATCATCAAAAACAATGAAAAGAAATAATTGTTAATTTCTACAGTACCTTGAAACAGAAGCCCCTGAGAATAAATAGAATAAGAATACTATTAAAATTTCCTCTTTTATTATATCTTCTCTGCCAGAGTAATTGTTGCTGTGTCCAATATATGCAGAGGACAATTTACTAGCTGTTTTCTATTAGTTTTTAGCATTAACATATACAGAAATAAAATGAATAGCTAGCTTTTCTTTGGTTAATTAAATGACTGACAAGTCACAGATGTTGCTGCATTGACTCTTCCATATGATTAAAAAAAGAAAAAAAAATCAAGCCTGGCAAACAAAAGAACAGTAGCCCAGCAGAGTAAATGGTCTCTTTATTAAGTGAATATTGATGCTATATTATGATTTTTTTATGAATGTGAATAAGGTAGAATACTTGTTCTTTTTCCAAGTTTTATATTAAGATTTGAAAAGAAAACCTGTTTCCTACATAATCCTCACAAAGGAGTTCAGAAGATGGTTTACTGCAGAAGTGACCTAATTTACAGGAGGTTCTGCTTCTGCAACATCTATCACAAAAGTGCATTTTTATTAGCAAGATACATATCTTTAATTTTTTTCTCCAGTATAATTTTAATAGAATCTTTGTAGCTAAAAGCTGGTATTGAAAATAAATATTCCATTTCTATTCAATACTATGGTTTAGTAAAATTCTTGAACAGATTTTATAGAAATATTCATAGGATAAGTATATTAAGCTGCAGCTCTCTCACTTCCTACCTTGTCCCTACTCCATCTTCATTAATAGCAGGACCCCTCTTGGAGCTGAAGAGTTTCTCTCCTTGAATTTTCCTAAGAGCTGGACTGAGGCAGTTGACCCATTTTAATTTAATTTAATTTCCAAATAATTGGAAGACAGGTGATCACTTTAGTCCTTAGGTTAGCAGACCTGAACTGCCCTGTGCCTCGAGGGTTCTCTTTCATTAAACATTGCTGCATTTAACAGATATTATTGTTTCTTTGGCACAGTCAGATGCTTTCAATGAGCTTTTTTTACTTACTTCTGCAGTGTCCTGAGTTCCTTCACCTAAAGCAGGCAGATGAGAGGTGGGAACAGAGCATTTTATGGGATTAACGTGACAATGAGATAAAAACTGCTTTGAAAAAAATACATGAAACCTATATACAGTATGTGTTCTACCTGTGACATATGATGCCACTTCCACCATCAGCAGACAAAAGGCAGGAGCTGCAGAGATGAGTTACCAGCCCTGGGTGGAAGTTTGGGGCAGGAAGTGGAGTATTTTAACTCATTCAACCAGCAAAGAACTCAAAAGGACAGAATGCAAATACTGGTGATGGATTCCAGGCAGAAGATGGAAACTGGAAGCAAGATGCTGTGTAAAGTGCCATATTTAATTAACAGGGTTAGCTTAGCTATACTATTTACATATTTGTAAAACACTCCAGGAGCTCAGAGCCTCTTTCCATCAAGTGAGATCTCTGATGCAGTATTGAATTACAACAAAAATTGAATCTACAAAAAAAAAATAAAATAATCTTCCCACTTACCAAGTTAAGCACCTTGCAGAGCATGGATCCCACTTGAGATTCTGAGTTCTGCTATGAACAGGTCTTGCTCTGACAGCCTGAGCAGTCCTAGCCAGGCCACTACTTCAAGCTTAACTTTTAGGCAGATTCTTTAATAAGAAAAGGAAATGGATGTAAATAATACTTACCCTTTTTTACAGTTTTTCCCCAGTCTTTAATCACATGGAGAACATCAACATGTGTCCTCCTCCAGCACTGCCCAGCTGGAGCCTGCAGGGCTGAGCCCCAGAGGGGTGGTAATTTCAGCCTGGAGTACAAATAATTCAGAGCATCCTTGCCTGGCCAAACCTGGCAGGCCACAGGCCACTGATTAGCTCTTAAATTGCCCTGGAAATTCATTTCAAGGTTCGACCCAAGGAATTTGGTTACCTCTGATCAACACAAAACTACCAAAGCCCCTAAAAGCTATTTTTATTCTGAATGGAAGAGATGGCAGTGGTGGTTGCTGTGAAAAGTACAGTGTCCTGCTTCACCAGGGGATGGCAAAGGAAATACTTCACACCCTCAGGATTGACTGCATTAATTACAAGGGTGATGAATAGTGTTCAACCTATGTAAATAACTGTGTGCTGGAGATTCCAGCCCAATGAAAGTACAGCTATGTTTTAGTGGATGGTGGCATCGTATTTCATAGAGTAAAAGTTGTGAGGGAAGAGGAGTGATATTTATGGAGTGCAAAGCACTGTGGGATTTTGTGGGAAACCACATATATTCAGCTTGTCAGAAAACATCTTAATATTTACTCTTACAATCCCTAGGCTACTGCTTTCTAAACCTAAAGCTTTCATTAGCCCATTTACCAGATATAAAACATTTGTAAGTCTGTTGAAAGAGTTACTTTCAGGAGTGGCATTTTTCACAGCAAAACGATGATACCTTTGCATAACCTCATTATGCAGCAGTGTCAGCTCCTGCGAGCGAGCTGCCTTATCCCCTTGAATTAATTCCCTATTTCTACATTTCTCTGCACAGCCTCTGATTATCCCAGACCATCCCCCCAGTCCTATTATTTCCCACGGAGAAGGATCCCACTTTCTGGGTTGGCGCCGGCCCGGCGCCGTGCTGACCCGACAGCACAGGGAGCCGTGTGTTCCTGGCACTGCCAATGGGATCTCTCCTTCCATTTTCCTGAATTCCCAGTTTTTAAAGCTGTTTTACCCAGAGTCCTCCCTTCCCCATTCATTCTCTGCCCCACCATGGCTGGTCCGGGCTGCTCTCAATGCCCTGAAAGGCTCCTTCTCTCTATGGCTCACAATCTGCAGGGGAAAAAAAAACCCCAACAACAAACCAACAAAAAAAATCCAAAAAAAGGCTTTTATTCTTTTATTCCTTCCTGTCAGTTCAGGGCTCTGACGATTTTATGATGGGAAGTTTTATAAATTGAAAATATTCCTTAAAACCTAAATAAGGATGATATTTGGTTTCGGTCAAAATAAATATTTTTCACTCGTGTTGCATGCACAATATGTTACATTAAGAAAGGTTAATTCTGTATTAAATATAATCAAAAACACAACATGGGGCCTGTCATGCTGACATGGTGCAATAGGTACTTTAATACTGCTCAGCAGGAACCCTTGTTATATTTTTTATATGTTAGTAGATGTCTACTTAGAATTGATCAAACCTTTCCTTCTGAAACATATATGCCAACACCTCCACAGCACACTATAAACCAGACTCTCAGAAAACAATAATGATGCTTATCAGTCACTCGCCTTGAGTTTGCTTGTGAAAAACCTCTAGCTAGAATGCTATTGGAGCTCTTAAAACATAGATCTTTTTGCTGCACTGATAATTCACTCACAGCTTGAGATTGATGACTATGTGAAGTCCATAAAAGATGTTACCACTATATTTTCTTCTTATGATTTATTTTATCATGTTGTCAAGGTTTGCAGAAAACAAGAAACAAATCAATGAATGTCATGCTTAAATATTAAAGAAGGCTGTAATACACAATTTTATTCAGATGCCTTATTCAATCTTGTAGCTCTGAAAAGGGTAGCAGCAGCAAAGCTTTTATTTGAATTACTTTTGGAAAAATTAATTTAGTGTGAATGTTGAATTGTGAATGGCAAAAGGGTAGCTAACCTTATTTGTTTAAAGAAGAATATGGAGTAACTTGGGTCGGTTGCTTTTTTGAAAAAGGTTTTGAGAACCTGGGGAAATTCACTGGCTTTTCAACTGCAGAAACTTTGGGTCAGGATTGCTTAATGAGCTCCTACTTTCTAAATTAATGAAAGGCAGGCTGAGGGAAGGGGGGAGCAGGGCAGAGCTCTGGAGCAGCTGTTGGTAGCAGCAGTCCCTCAGTGCTGCAAAGCTGTTTTAAAAGTGCTTTTCCTCCTTCATTACCACGGAACTGGGATCACATCTTACACCTTGGCAGAGGGTGGGCAAGGAGGGGGAAAGCAGCAGGGCCAGGGTTTGGGGGTCTGATGCTGTTCCCAAGCTGGCTCTTCCCCTCCTGATGCCCTTCTCTGTGCCATCCATTTTTTGATAAAATATGTGGAAGGCAGGATTTTTGCTAAACTGTTCTCTTTTCTGTCTTTCCAACCTTCTTAGCTCTAGAGAACACTTAAAGTATTTCAAGGAACGTTTCTTTCTGCTACAATACTTTCTAATGCACCCACCTTGTTTTTTCTCCAGAGATGGAATTGATATTGAGTGAGAAGATCAGGCAAAAACATTGTTACCTGCCCCAAAGATATCAGGCAGTAAGAGAGATAAGTTGTTTTTTTTTAAGTAATCAAAGTTGATGCTTTAATTTAGATTAAGACCGTGAAAGCAAACAAAACTATCTTTTGTGTGCAACTTTCATAACATATCAGAGTATATTTGTAGCACAGTATTAAAAATAAACTCCCTTGGATTATGTGTTTCCCAAGTTTATTATTTAAATTAACCTAAGAGCAATTCTCGGAGAATCAAATTTGTAACACAGGACCCAATTTTGGCAGCCCATCCCCTGCATACCTTGTTGTTTATTAGAACACAGGCACGGGAAGCAAACTTAAAGTCCATCAGTTTGTACTCTTCAGCTTTTCTCTCTTTCCCTGCCCAGCAGGGTGTAAAATGACAGTCACACTAAAACAACATCATCAGGAGCAGCATTACCAAAGACAGCAAGTTCTGTCTGCAAAGCAGACACCAAACCTTGATTTCATAGGGTACCTCCTCTCCTTAGAAGTGGCAGAGCATTCAGAGACTGGAAAGCAGGGACACATTTTTGTCTCTTTTTCCCCCATTTATTTGTTTTGGCAGCCACTTTGGATACAATTCACCCGTGTGCAGATGGCAAACACGAGCCCCATGCACTGAAATCCCATGTAAGTCTTTTCCTGGAGGTGGGATTGGTAGCAGTGCCCCAGCTCTGCAGGAACCTGAGACTCTTCCAGGGTTGCCAAGATCTAACTGGAAGTGCTGATTTTTCCCAGGCCCAAGTAGCTGCTGCAGCTTTGTTTGTTTGCTTTGAAATTCATTTCTGAATTGTGGTGCATCTCAGCTACTCAGACAGGGCTGGAGAGAAAAAATATTGGTTTGCACTTTCGGAGACTGTTTTTTTTTCCTACCATTAGTGGCCCTGGTGATTGCCTTGCATTTGCTCTGGGAAAGTTGATTTGCACAGCACCTCACTAGATGTCCTTGGGAAAAAAAGAAAAACAAAACAAAACAAAATGCCACCACGAAACCCAACCAATACTTTGTTGCTAATAGAATTTCATTCTCTGTTTTGATTTTGCAGCTTGAGTCACAGTGAGTTGTGTTAGCACTGAAGTAAGGGTTGTTTCTTTTCACATTTTTCTCCTTAAAGCTTCAGACAGTGAGAACTCTGGAAGGCTTTTTGACATCATTTGTGACATTTGGAGTAATTTTTGACATCATTTGTGTCATCTGTGACTTTTCTGAGCCTTTAAGATGTGGTTAACAGAGGAGGTGAAGATGATTGGAAAACTTTCCAGTTGTGCTGGAAATTGTTACTTGAACTTCCAGTAGGTCACCTCCTCTCCCCTGCCCCTCTGGAAGGTCTGGGGAAGCTTCTTCACACTGTTGCTGGAGGAAATGCTGTGGTAAAGCTCAAGCAGCATGGTGCTGAGACTTGCTAAAAGTGCTTGGGGCAGAACTGCTTCATTGCACACGTTTGCTAGAAATTTGCCTGGAATTTTCCTTCTTGTGCTGCTTCTCCTTCAGAGAGCTGAACTGCAGCGTCTGCCTTCCCTCACATGCCTTAAAAATGCTCTTGCAAGCACAAGCAGTGAGCTTGGTGCTATGAAAATATTCACATTTAATGTCTATTATTATATATATGTGTGTGGCTGCCCCATCCCTGGCAGTGTCTCAGCCCAGGCTGGATGGGGCTTGGGCACCCTGGGCTGGGGGAGCTGTCCCTGCCCATGGAAGGGGATTGGAATTAAGTGATCCTGAAGGTCCCTTCCACCCCAACCAGTCTGGGATTCTGGGATTCTCTGTGCTTGTTATATTGCAGCTTTTCTTGGTCCTACTGCTTGGGTGGGGTTTTGCCTGGGCAATACAAAGTGCTAAACCAGATTTTAAGAAAGTACTTACAGGGGCACAAGTTTAAGGGGAGATGCTGATTTTACTGATTTTAAAGGGAGATTCCCTTCGCCATCACTGGGCCTAGGACTCCCTCCAGCATTTGGGAGGTAATGTTCTCTCCAGCTATAGAGACATTGGTTGGTCCTGCCAACTTCTCTGAGGATGAGCTGAAGGAGGAAAGCTTTCCAAAGTGCACTGAACAGTTAACTCACCCAAAATTTGCTATTGAGAAGAACAAGCTGAATCTTTAGGTGAAAGCCAACTTTCCTGACAGCTTGCAAATATCTGGCTGATTTGTTTGTGTTTGTCCATAATCACCCGTAGAAGATCTTGTCTTAGTTTCCACACTGGCATGTGGCTGCTGATTTAATGGAGCTGCACCAGTGCACTGAAGAATTAGAAAAGGCTCCAACCCAGTGTGTGTGTGTGCCTGTAGATAGAATTTTTTAAAATACCCTTATTTATACATGAATACAAAGTTAATGTTTTGGCTTTCTTCCGGGACAATCTGTAAAAGAAAAACTAGAGCTGGGGATTAAAAAGAGTGTGCAAACCATGTGTAAACCATGAAATTCAATTAGTTCCTCTTAGGAAGCCAAATTTTGGTGAATACTGTAGAGAAAAGGTAGGGATAAAATGCCTAAGCCAAAGCTGTACTTAATAAGCTGCAGTAATTAGTTACAAATGGCTCGTTCAACCTGCAAACACATCTCTTTTTTTTTGCCCATGTTTATGAATGTTAAGGACAACGAAGGAGAGGGTTAAAGAATATCTTAGAAGAACTTTCCACTGCAAATCTTCTACCAGAAAGGTCTTTGGTGGTGTTGGAAGGTGAACACAGAGAAAAAGGCACAGGGTGCCTGGCCTGGACACGTGGTGTGAGGGACCAAGAGGGTCTGGGGGGAGATACGGTCCAGGGGCATGGGGCTTGTCCATTCCCAGAGCTTCCCAGGGCATCCCAGTGGGTGTGGGTGGGACAGTGTGAGAAAGGGTTATACACATGGGCACTTAAAAGGAGTATTGGGAAAATAGTGACCAGATTTACCAACGAGGTCATGTATAACAAGCTGCACAGGAAATCAGGAGCATTGTCCTGTTATTGATGTGTCCCTTTTTTACCCCTGCATCCTCCCTATTTTTTTTTTTTTTTTTTTTTTACTGTATCCCATAGCAATTTGATATTTGAATTGTATAGTAACTCTTCAGAATTGGAAGGGTAAAAGGTAAATTGTGCTGCAGTCTGCAATAGATTAATTGGCAAATGTTCCTGGTATTGTTTCTGGGAGTGCTACCTCACTATTCTCGTCTCTCTGAAAGGGCTCCTTGAAGTCAGAAGCTCTGGTGAAAATACCCTTGTCCAAAAACAGAGCTGCAGCTCCTGCTCCACAATTCATCTTACAATCAAAGGGCCTTTGCTGTCAGTACAGGAACTGGAGCAACAAATGCAGACCATTGACAATTCCTTTTCTTGCTCCCTCCCCCCAGCTCCCTCCAGAACAGGCTGCAATCCTGCACTAATCCATACTGGGAACAGTAAACACTTCTGACCTATGAAATCCTTTTTGTAAGAAAAGTGTTTTCCTGGCTACATATTCCTAATCACCTTTTTATATATATATATATTTTTTTTTATTTGTTTCTGAATCTTCATGATTTTTGAGAGATTGACCAAAGCCTGAACCACTTCCAACTCAAGCCTTTAGCAGGGGGAGTGGGTCAAACTGGAGTTCCTTGATCCATTGTTACTTAATTTCTGGGTCAGGTTCCAGAAAGACCCCTTCTTCCTCTTTTGTTTCAGATGAAAAACACTCAAGAATTGATTTTCTGCTGGGAAACCTGCACAAGATGGTCAGAATTTCATGAGAAATGCAGCCCTTAGTCTTCCCAAGATGGTGGAGCTCCCTCTTTTGGGGCAACAGTCACCAAAAGCATCACGGGCAGGGAATAATTAGCCTCCTTCTTAATTGGTAATCAACCCAAGTTTGTTATTAGTTGGCTTTCCTTCCCAATTTATTTTTAAGCTAACCACAACTGTTACTTTGACAGAGTTGCAGGAGGAACAGAACACACTCAAGGTGCCAGGAAGGAGAGGAGGTGGATGGGAGCTGCCAGGTGTAACCCCAGGAAACATCTGACTTTTTCCTCCTGATTTTTCACCAGCTCATCTTTGGCCAGGTGAGGAGGCTGCTCCAAACTGGGAGCTCTGAGAGCAAATGCCATGATCAGGAGACTGCAGAGGGGTCTGGGCTTTCCCAAGGTGGTGCCTGCTCTTCAGACCTTTCCTCTGTGCTTCTGGCTGTCACGAAGCCAGCATGGCTTCAGCTCCTGAAGGAAGCACAGGACTGGGGTTTGGGAGTGTTGATGCCCTTAAAAACATCTTGTGAAGCTTCACTCCATAGCCTTGGCCATGACACTTAACCTTGGTGCCTCAGATTCCCTGTCAAGAAGGGGATAATAGCACTCCCTTATCTACTCCAGAGCGGGCTTTGAGGATTAATTAGTTAATATTTGTACAGTGCTTTGAACATAAGTGCTTGGTATTATCATTCTTACTTCACTGCTCCGGGCTCATTTTCTCCTTTGGCCTGATGTGCCTTCCTGCCTTTTTAAAAGCTCTTTGTCTTGTCTCAGCCCTGCTGTGTCCTGCCCTTGCATGGCCTCGCTGCAGGGTCTGGGTCTGCAGAACATCTGCAGAAGGACAGGGGCCAGCACTTCCTCCCTTCCTCCTCCTGTTCACACCAAGAGAAACTCAGCCTGGCATTTGCAGGGGGCTCGTGGGGAAATGGTCACTCAGATTCTCCTTCCACTCCATCAACAGGGTTTCTGGCAACAGCAACAAGAAGGGAGCTGGGGAGGCAGTTGGCACGGTGTGCAGATAGCAGGGCCCCTTCTCATTGTTCTTATCTGTTCTTTGAAAGAAACAAAGAGAAAGAAAGAGAAAAAAAAGGAAAAGGTGTGGGGAGAACAGGAGAGGAAGCAGAACCTGTGTGTTTCTGACACCTGGAAATGCCTTTGGAAGAAATTCTCACCTAGCTCCATCATGAATGTGCTCAGTGAGCTGGTACCACACACAGAGAAGCCTTTGGCATAAACCAGTTTTAACTTCTGCTTTGGTGAGGCCCTGCAGACACACACATACACAAACACCCCCAGGTGTGTCCTCCTGGTCTGTGTCCAGTTTTTTCTTTCTTCCTCCAGGAAATGGGTCTTGCTGCTGGAGCAAAGACCAAGCCCCTGCTCTGGGCCACCAAAGCAGCAGTTCCTTGGGGTGCCCCAATAGTGCCACCAATAATGTGGTGTTTTCTGCATCCCTCTGCCCCTGCCTGGGGCCCCTCTGCCCCCATCACTCCTGTGAAGTGGGGCAGTGGCCACTGCTGTCCCCAGGCTGCCATTGGGTCCCATCACACAGGTCCCTGCTGTCCCCCTGGGAGCCCCTTTTGTGCAGAGGTGCCCAAGTTCTTTATCCTCAGGTGTCACAGAGAACAGTGGTGTGGCTGGCATGGAGTGAGAAGCATTTGGAGGATGTTTTCCTGCAGGCAGGATAACTCTGCTCAGGCCCTGGTCAGAAACATCAGTGGGTGAATATTTCATCTCTTTGTTCCCTCTGTTCTCTCCTCTGTAATGGATTGGGCAGGAACTGTCTTTTCCTACATGTCTGCAGTGCCCAAGAGCTCCAATTTCTCCTTTCTCCCTGTTACTGCAAGAGAAACCTGTCTGTATTGTCTGAGTGTCTTTAATGTGCAATTCCACCAGCCTAATGGGCACCTGATGGTACAGATAGATTTGATTCCAGATTTGGATCTGCTGACATAAACCTTAATGCCTTTTATTGTGTGCCACTTTGGGAAAACCTGATTAACAGCAACAAAGAGATAATTATGCAAGATGAAGACAATGTAGTTGTTTTAAAAATAATGTATATCATACAATTAATGCTACTTTGTCCTATATCAAAGTCACACTACCTGCATTAATCATACATCTTCATAGTTTCTAAACATTAATAGCAAGAAATAAAAAGAAGAATTCCTAATCCCAAGGAGAGTCACAATAATGGGGGGTTGGGTTTCTTCTGAGAAGAAGAGAGGCGAGTGATGCAGGTTTGCAGCCTAGTTATTACAAAATGTAGAATATATGACTATTTTTTTTAGAAAAAAAGGGGCTTAAGCCGGGCCGGGGACCCTAAATAAAAATTAATTCCATTTTGTCTTCCTGCATTAATGCTATCTGCAGTTTTCATTTTTAAATTCAGGTGTTGCTGGAAATAAGAAGTAGAGGTGTTCCTGCTTCTGACTGCACATCAAGGGCCAGACCAGAGCTGTGAAGCCAAGTGGCTGCTGGGAAAACTGCTCCTCCCTTGGAACTTAAAGATGTGGAAGCCACATGATGTGGAGTAGCTCAGCAGTAGGTATGGAGGAGGATAAGTTATCTCTTAAACTTTGGAAGGTTTAAGATGTTAAAACCTGGTGGTGAGGCAATGGGAATGCTTGGATGGACAGATGTACACACAGATTTTAGCAATTCTTCTGATTAAGTATTCTAAAACTAACACTGGGAAATGTTCATTCAGCCCTCACAAAAGATGTTGCCCTTTAGGGGTTTTTTTGGGGTAGCATTCATCCAGGGCAAAAAGGCACCAAGGATTTAAATTCTGGTTAAAGCACAGAGTCCCAAGTTTTTGGCTTTAAGGGGACAGTCCCATTTGCTCTCCTCTGCCTCACAGCATCATCTGCAACCATTGCTTGCCCTGTGTAATGCTCCAGACAAAGTCCTGCCCTCTCCTTTTCTTGCTTGGGTTGTCCTGAGTGTGCAGGTTGATGGGAGGTGTGTTGGGCTGGGGGGAAGGTGGGCTGGGTTCTTTCCTGCTCTCCTGCTCAGCCACCAGGTTTTGGTACTCCCTGGAGAGCTTGGAGAACGTGTCCTCCCATGGCCATGGGCTCCAGCAGACCCAGGGAGGGTGAGTGCTGCAACATGGCCCTCAGCATGGAGTAGCACAGACATTATCTGTGTTATGAACCCTGTGTGTCTGCCTCCATCTTCCCTCACTGTCTGTAAAGACCAAATGTCAACTCCATCTTTCCAATTGTGGCCCATCTACAGTAGCAGAGAGGTTTCTATGTAGAGCAGCAATGCTGCAGGATTAACATTTTTCTGCTTGTTGACAAAATGACCTTAATCTTGCTGCTGTCACCCAGCTTTCCATGTTGCACACCACGCTTTCCAAAGCTCTTTAATTTATATTTTTTTCCCCACATACCTTTTCCAAATGGCAACTGCTTTGTGTTATTGGTGGCTTCTGAGCTGGGGGAATTCAGGGCAGGTTTGGGTGTGCTTGTTACATTACCTTCTGTGGGATGGATGGGGCTATACCATATGTGCCTCTGCAATTAGACATTTTGATTTCCAAAGTATTTAGTTACCATTTGCTGAACCATTGAGTAATTACCACAGCAAAATTGCACAATCTGTCAGTACGTCAGCTAAGTGTGCTTCTGGACAGCTTTACATCCACCTTCACCAGCACAGAGCTTTTCCTGGCCCTCGTCTGGTTAAACTGCAGCCCTTTTGGGAGAGAAATTTCTCCTGGCAAGGAAACCTCCAAGAAGGGTGTGAATACCCAGATCTGCACACCTGCCCGTGGAGGATCTCATGCCTCCGAGGGAAAGTGCTATTTAAGGTAAAATGTTCCATTAAAGATGGTGGCTTTTGAAGGCTGCAAAGTGCTATTCTGGGAAATGGGTTTGGAGTCAGACACTCAGCACTTCTGGTTTCCTTATTTCCTTGCATTTAGCAATGGCAATTCTGCCACTGGCAGGGGGAAATCTGAAAATTGTTACCCACCACACCCAATGGAAGCAGGAGGATTTCCAACCTGAGAATAGGCTTAGAATCATAAAAGCAATAATTGTTTCCACTTTTTTTTTTTTTTTTTTTTTTTTTTTTCTTTTTTCAGTAGATAAGGGAGAGCTTTCTATCCAGGAATGGAAAATTAACATTACTTTGAATAGAGGAGAGCAAGAGGCGTCATTTTCTCCCCTCCCTCCTTCTCCCCACCAAATTAAACACTCAGGAATCTTGAGAAAATTGGGTCACTAATATGGAAATTTTAAAGTATTGATAATACCAACATGACAAGTTGTCACTTTGCAGTATGTTCTTAAACACGACTAAACCTTAATAACCAGGTTATTCTAGAATAATCAGGGTAACAGAACGGGAATGAATGGCAGCTACTGTAATTATTCTAGAAAGAGGACCAAAGCAAACAGAAATTCTCTCTAATTTTATATATTCCCAATAGGAGCACATAGTACATCATTATCACTATAGAAACTACTTAGTAGTTTCTCCAAAAATCAGCTACGCTTCACGGTCTTGTGGGCCAATGTCTGAGCTGCACGTGAGCCAGAACCCTCTGATTCCAGCAGAGGTAAGCTCAGAGCAAGCAGCAGGAGGCTGCAGCCCACAAAACAAATTTCCTAAGCCAAACATATTAAATCCAATATATTTTTCATTGATTTAATAGCCTGAAACTTTGTATACAACTGACACTTTCTGGATATTAATGGGCATTAGTGCTCAGGAAGAGAGGGCGAGAGCTGAAAATGAGACTGTGCAGACGTTGGGGAAAGAAGGAGCTACAGAGGGCTTTGCTCTATATGAAAGTTCTCAGTAGCTGGATGAAATCTCTAATTAAATAAGATACTCTACAAAATTCTTCAGTGGCTTTGGCCCTGTTTTCAGTGAAAGCTGTTATTGCTGTCCTAATGCTTTGCATAAGAGTCAGATGATCATCTCTGAAAAACAAACAAACAAAAAGATATATCTGCTAATAAGAAAAATAAAATTATACGACGTGTCAGCTAATAAAAATCATCATGTTTGAAAATGAAAAAATATATATCTGCTAATAAAAAATTAACCTATTGAAAAAAAAAAATCCACATGTACCTGCTCATAAAAAAACCCCATAAAATTTATCATGACTCAAAGCCAGAGACTGTTTCCAGCACTCCTCTTTCTAGGTCCCCACTGCTGTGGTGTGGTGGGGACAGCACCATGTGTGTCAGTGCATGCAGAGCCCACCCTGGGATTCGGTCCATCTGGGAGAGATGCAAATGTTGCTGCCTCCTTATTGCATGGCAGGATTTATTTACTTGTTCATTCTGGTTTGGTTTGTTGCTGGGTGTGTTGTTTTGGTTTAATTACAGAGATCTGGTGTAAAACAATTCTGCCATCCAAGATGCTGTGCCATATTTTAATTTATTCATCAGGTTATCGAAAAAATCTGCAAGAAAAACCTTTGCTTTTGTAAACTGACCTTGTTTTGGTGTAGATGTGGAGGGGAAGGGGGGTGAGGAGGGGACAGAGGGGGGACAGATAAATCAGGCTTTCACAAAGGAGGCTGCTTGCTAATCTGACACGGCTGCCTGTGATGTATGCTATCTGAGTTCCCAAAGTTTATCACATTAGTAAAAAAAAATACTGTACACATAAAGCCAGATCCTGGGGAAAAAAAAAAAAAAAAAAAAAAGAAAAAAGAAAAA